>NC_056733.1:1205788901-1205962217 GCF_019279795.1 Protopterus annectens | reverse complement strand
CCAAAAGGGCTATTTAAAAAGCTTAAGGTGATAAAAAGTCAGCACAGGCACTCCTGCAAGGAACTCACAAGGAACACATAACAATGAGCAGGTAAAGTGATCTATGAACAGCAGATAAAAGAGCAGCTGCCTTCTTATGAATAACACACAGCCTAGTTACACATATTATTAAACATTATCCACATAAAGATGGCCTTTTAATTATGGTGAAAACATAATTTAAGTACTTTATGGACTTTAGCTAAAATATAATGGCACCTAAAGATAATGGCTAAGCAAAACATTCTGAATTCCAGTTTAGTACATTTTCTACTCTACAGAATGATCACCGTAATTCACATGATAAAAATCAGGACTTACAAGTTTCCTCCCGTCTGTGGCATTTCTATCCTAGTCAGATTTCTCACTACACATCATATCGTAGATGTCTGAAATTTCATACTTGCTTTAGAAATCTGTCTCCCTTGCTCTTAACTCATTTAACTTACAACCGTGACACTTAGTTCAACCGTGACACTTAGTTGCTAAGAAAAATATACACATCAAGGCATCTATAATTCTGTTTCTTAATTTACTCCCACTGGGTCATAAAGCTATTAAGGCTCTAAGGATTTACAGCTCTTTTGTTATTTGCAGCTGCAGTCTTGCCCTCTTTCCATTTTCTGCGGCCATAAACCTCCTAAGCCTTTTTATAGTTCACAATGTTATGTACACATCCAAAATAATACACAATTTAAACTTATGGGGATACATGCAAGGCATGTCAAAGTTAGTAAGCTAGTCATTATTATGAAGCAAGCAAATGCATTTTCACATAAAGCCCTGTATGAAATAAGACCCTCGATGCTGAATAACTTAATGTGCAAATATATTTGAGCGAGTACCAGGTATGAACTTCAAACTACATATTTTACTGGGCATACTTCTAGGGATACTTAGAACTGTGTGTACTTGGGATTCATAAATGCACTAATTTACTGTGAAACTGCTGCAAAAAGAAGATACAAGTTAACTCTAACAATCAACACTTTTGCTGGCATCACTTTTGTTTGTGTCTTTCGGCTTTTCCCAGTTAGGGGTCGCCACAGCGTAACTCCGGTCCGCTAATGATTGGTAGTTGATTTTTACAAGCCGAGTTACCAGCCCTGACGCACAACCTTCAACGAAGGTACGCCCATTCACGCATGTCTCCACGCAGAAGACGCTCTAGCTGAGAATCAAACCGGACAGCGTCTTAGTGTGAGGCGACAAAAGACTAATCAGCTGAGGTTTTCCAGTGCAGGAATTGCAATACTCTGGCTAACTAGGGGAAGTAAAGTAAGGAAGGAATGCTGGCACAGGACCTGAAACTCCAAATTCCATTATATTTAAAATGGTTATGTCATTTAAACTACTTACTCTCACCTCACCAATCTTTCTTTAAAGAATATGTAGCACATGGAGGAGAACAAACGTGCAAGAGTCACAGCAATCAGTCCTACTGAAGATTCTCAAACTTACAAGTGTTTCTCACTATTTCCACCCCAAGAGAATACATGTGATCTGACAGTAGAGGCTACCTCATTGTAAGTTCACCAGCTCTGCCTCACAGTGCATTACTTGCAAGAAGTAGCTTTCCAAGAAAACATGACTCATCAATATGTCTGCTGTCATGAAGGCATTCACAATAAGAAAAACAATATCAAGCAGTTACTGTGGTGCTACAGGGTTTCAAGTGTGTAGAACTACAAAACAAGATAAAAAATGTTTCCCCGTTTCTGTCCCTTGTGGTCCTGTATTGAGGGACTTCTACTGTAGGCTTTATTTTTGGATAAAAGCACCATTATGGTTATCTTCCCCAGCCCACACTTTCCCTCATTCTTTGTTAAACGGCAACTTAAATGAAGTATAACACCACGGAAAATATATTAAGAATAAAGATTAAAATTCAGGGTGATGTGACATTACACAAAATGTAATATTAGTCCCTGTGATTGATGATTTAGGACTATGGGAGTACATGATGCTGCCAGTGCAATATTATTTCTTATAACGTTTGGAACAATGGGTAGTCTGTAATGGATGTTTGCCAGAAGGAAGAATTTTATTTGATTGCAAGAATTCTGCCACTCCATACCCACTACTACTAAACATAATCACCTCAAAGATTGCTATTACTCACAAAAAAGGGAATATGTATACCGGTATACGGGCCAATCAAAAATTGCTAAACACGGTGCTACTTCTGTTTAATGCGGAACTGTGATGTTCCACATTAAACACAAGAAGCTCTGTGTTTTGCAATTTCTGATTGGCCCGTATCTGTATCTGCCAATCAAAAAAACAAAACAAAGCGGAGGCTGCCCAGGATTTAAACCGGCAGTGCGGGACTCGGGATCAGGCTGCTGATCTCAGGACAGTCCCGCCCAAATAGGGACGTCTGGCAACCTTATATATATATATATATATATATATATATATATACACATATATATATACACACATATATATATATATATATATATACACACACACACACACACACATACACACACATTTTTTATATATATATATATATATTTATATATATATATATATATATATATATATATATTTATATATACACTTCCGTGGTGGTGCAGCGGTAGCGTTGTTGCCTCCCAGCAAGAGGTTCTCCCATTCGATTCTCGGCTGGAGAGCAGGGAGTGCCTTCTGTGTGGAGTCTGCATGTCCTCCCCATGGTTGCGATGGGCGTTCAAAAGACATGCGTAAATGGGCATGCCTTCGTTAAAGGTTAAACGTTGAGGTGGCACCTCAGTATTCGTGAAAATCTACTGCCAATCATTAGCAGACCGGAGTTTCGCTGTGGCGACCCCTAACCAGGAAAAGCGGAAAGACAACAATATATATATATATATATATATATATATATATATATACATACACATATATACACACACACACACACACACACACACACACACACACACACACATACATACATACACACACACACATATATCTCTCAGGGGTGTAGCAGATGGATTCCCCCTGCAAAATATACTTCGGTTATGGAGCAGTAGGCTTTTGAAATTCACTTTTTTTGCTTAATACCAGCTTGTTTTTTCAGGCAGACAAGTCTCTCTATTTTGGGTCACACACTTATGACAGGAAGTCCTGTAGCACCAACCACTTTGTCTGGAACAGATTTACAAAAGATAGCTGTTTGTCAGTACATGCAGACACAGCCAGATATCAACTCTGCCTTACCAGTTTCTTCTTTTAAATACAGCCAGCATGCAAGTCTGAAGTACTCAGCTTTCTTTAGAACTACAGCAGCAGTACAACCTAAAATACACCACAATACATGTAATTTTATTTTATCTCCTTCTTAACAAATTCAGTTTTGTGGTGGAGTATCTTAATAGATGGATTTACTTATCTGTCAACTAAAACAAATACTTTAAGCAAAGGTTAAGGCAGGATGAGGCTGAAAACAGTCCATATAGATCACAGTTCTACCCTGGTTAGCAAACAGATGCAAAGATCTACAGAAGTACGGTAGGACATACGGACATACATGGCCTCTTAATCACATAATGCTGTTTGAAACAAATAAGTCTCCAAATCTCTCAGAGTTGTACATATTTCAACCAGATTATAATGTACCGTTGCAGTTTACCTATACATCCCAGCATTTTCTAACTTAATTGCGGCATTGTACTTTCCAAGTCTATAACACCAAAATTACATTGGCAGTTTCTTAATAAAAAGATTTGTACACATTTTATTAAGACTCCACCCACATAATTCTATCTCTCACTGACATCACTTGAAGGATGCTGTGGGTTGCTCCATAGATATTAATGGATGGGAACCTGGGCATATGCTATTGGCCATCTATGGATGCACCTGCATGCATCTCCTATACTTCTATACTGACAGCACCAAGGGTAGAGTTCAATTAACTTTTCAGTGATGTCACTTAGGGGAGAACAATATTTCATGAACCATGTAAATTTAAATTTGGCACTGGTTAACAGGCACCAATGTCCAGAAAATGCAGGATGGCACTGGAGGAGTCACGTGCACATATGGCATGCCTAAGGCAAGTCATAAACTGCAAAGGGACCCTTTAATCTCTTTTATTTGCATTTGCGGCAACTTAGATATGTCAAGATATGAAAGCTTCATTCTATTCCTCCCTAAAACAAATATGATGCCAGACAATTCACTTAAATCATATTAATGAAGCGAAGCAAAGCAAAATTCTGTTTTACATGTTATCCATTTTTAACTTACAATCTTTTGACAACATTAAACATTCTGTACAATACAGATGTTGGGATTATGTGAAAAACGTGAATTTTTATAGTTTGATATTTTTCAAAAAGAAGAATTCATTAAAGGTTTGAGCAAGTTTCACAATAAGCAAAGTAATAGGAGAGATACAGACTCTTACCTTATATAACTTTATACTGGATATTTTTCAAAACTCACATGTGGGACCACTTAGGAGAGCTACAGACATGGGGAGTGTTGCCTTATATAATTTTATACAGGATATCTTTCTAACTTCACATGTGGTACCACTTAGGAGAGCTATAGACATGGGGAGTCTGGCCTTATATAATTTTATACAGGATATCTTTATAATCTCACATGTGGTACCACTTAGGAGAGCTATAGGCATGGTGAGTCTGGCCTTATATAATTTTATACAGGATATCTTTCTAATCTTACACATGGTACCACTTAAGTTCCTCTTACTTTGACAAAACACTCAACTGATTCCAATACAAAATTAAGGAACATCTGTGTAAACCCCCATCAATCATGATAAATAAAATGTTAGCATGGACAAATCCTTGCACTACAGGTAACAATTTGCAAACAGTGAGGGGAGTCCCATCAGACTTAAACAATTACAGAACTATTAGCCTAACAACTCTGTATAAAATCATGAAATCATAATGGAGTTTATCCACAATGTTATAGGCACCTGCTTCTGTAAGATATGGCTTTATAAAGGGAATATTCTGCATATGAATTTTCTGGCTTTAGCGTAAATGCAGTACTTAATGAAGGGCTTTGATCATCTTTGCCTTGTCAACAAATTTACAGTGTTCACCATAACAGAATAAATTATTTAACAACATTAGATATAAAATAATAAAATGCTATAATTAACAGGACAGAACAAGGTCAATGTGGAAGATAACCTCTCTATCCTGAAATGGCTCAGGAATATGGTCACTTCTCTTCTCAGACTTAAAAATGGGAAATAAGTTATGGATTACCAAATATGACGATGACTGTACCTCGAGTAAGCAAAATTCCTCAACAGAAAATTGTCTATAAAAAATACACAGCTGTTGCAATGATAACCAGCTTACTTGCAATGGAAATAAACAGTGCACAGTCAAATTCAGCAATAAGAGCAGAAATTATGGCATTAAAGTAAATGCTCACATGACTAGAGATCTAGAGACAAAGGTAGGCAACAATTTATACGTTGATGAGTGCATCTGCCAAAGTTAAGAAAGTACATTCCACAGCCCTTCTAATTCTAAAGTGATACCGAGTCGCTCAGGGGATATCATGCACCAATTTACATCTCACTGATTGCACCCTATTACTGAATACAATACGGCATGTTGCAACCTTTAGGCAAGCCATGAACGAGTGTGAAAAGCCTTTAGACAAGCCACGAAGGAGCATGAAAAGATAAAATTCCTTACAAAAAAAACCACAGGGTTGGAAAATAAAATACTCTTAAGGCTACAAGAAGCATCATTATATTCTGTTTCTTGGAAATTACTTACTGGGGGATGACCTCTGTCTGGTCTCCAAAGCAATGTCTTTTAAATATTAATAATACACAAAATTAATGATACGCTATACAACTCTTTCCCATAATTATGAAATAAGCTTTGATTTACTATCAGAAGAAATTTGTGTATATTGTTTTGCTTTAATCAGTAGTCCAAGTCTAGTACCAAATTGTAGCATTTTCCATGTTTTTATCTCAATTATAGACGCAAGTACTTTGTTTAATTATATTAAACTTCTACATTTACCTTGTTATACATCCTGTTGCAATTGTTCCTTATCAGTACACGTAATCCAGGCAGGCATGAAAATGGTTCATGAGAATCAGTATATTACCCCAGTTTACAAATTCTAATACATACATTATATATTTTTACATTATTTTTGGCTTTGACAATAATTCTTCATAAAAACAGCCAAAACATAACCCAACAATATACAAAGGAGAGAGACAGGGCCAAATCAATATGAAGGCGATCTCTTCTCTGTCACTTCTCTTGCAGTTCACTGAATGTACTGTGCAATGTGCAAGATTGTGGATATAGGCATACATATGCCCATTACATTGGTCTGGAATGAAAAAGGTGGAAGTGATCTCTCTCTCTCCCACTTTTTTTTTGTTTCTTGGTTTTAAGGAGGCCAGCAGTTAGAAAATTCTCTCAAGAAGTTCCATTTTTCCCTGTAGTTTAATATTTTTCCTTAAGGGTGGGAATCATCTTACCCTCAAGTCTAGAAAACTACTCCTCCTCACTACACAGATCTTTTCTTTTATATACATACACACGCACACACACAAATACACAGGCATACACATATACCCAAAACAAGAACATGTGTCTATGTAACCTAGAACACCAAAAAAAAATAAATAAATAACAGTTCACATAGTGTATCCGTAATGGCAAAAGTTCCAAAAAAAATCAAAAACTAATGGACCACCAGAAATACTATCAAAAATAGAAGTTATGTACTCACCATAATGTTCCATCTGTTTGTCTATCTCAATTTATCCTTGACAGATGAGTTTCAGTTCTGATATCAGAACCACATTGGCTGTTACTGCAGCTTGTGCCAGCCAAAAACTCTTCAGCTTCACCTCTCCCCAGAATCCCTCTCCCCAATTGCATCAGATCAATTCTGCAGAAAATATAAAAGCAAATAAGCAAAAAAAAAATGTCTAAGCTTGTTTCCTGCCTTTCCTGTAACTAGTCTAATCCAGATACAGGTTTGCTGTAACCAGGACTATCTGTAAGCTTCTGCGCCCCCAAGCCTTTCTGTGTTGGACGGAAGTCTTCTAGCTTATCAGTGGGAGTGGTAAGCACTAGGCAGCCTATCTACCACAAGATCCAGGTACAGATTCTTAGTTTTAGCACTTGAATTTGCTTATTCGTGCTCAGCACTTGTTCAGAACTTGTTAACACTAAATAAGCTACAGATTACTACAGCACTCAACCTTCCTCTTTACCTAGAGGAAAACATTTTTTGTACTTACTTTCCTCATTTGCTTAGAGAAAAACAGCTCTTATACTCACTTTCCTCACTTGTTTAGAGGAAAGTAGTTTTTTTTTTATTCAGGTATGTCCAAGGGTCAACTCCCAGTGGTCTCTCCTGTCTATCTGATGAATCTGGGCATCTTGGGGCAATGTAGCAATTGTCTCTTGTACACAGACAACCCTCTCCTCCTACCACTTATCTAGCCAAACTGGAGGTAAAGCTCTCTCCAACTAAGACTGAACTTGACAGTCAAGAGGAGAAGGTAAACACTTGCACCACACCACACTCATCACATAGTCCCACTAAACCTACACCACCAAAATCCACACATAGAAACACAAAATCATTCGCAGAGGCTCTCAACAATAATCTGCCCAAGCAACAGAGACCTTGAAAGCAGAAACCCAAGCAACCTCCACACCCAACACAACCCAAATGACACATAACCAACAGACTCAGTGTGCCAATAAACCACAGCCCATAAGGCATACCCAACACACTAGTCATTCTATAGTCAGGCACACACTGATGTCCCACTCACCAGGCTAAACAAGGAGAAGGTTACTGTCAGCTGCCTGCTGGGTGCCAGGATCTGCCACATAACCCACGCACTCAGGTCACTCCACAAGTACAAATATGACTCTGTCATTGTTCATGTTGGTGTGAATGACCCGAGACGTACCTCGCTGGACTACATGAAAAGAGACATGGAACAGCTCTCCGATCTTGTAGCCCAAGCAGGTATGACCCTAGCCCTGAGTAGCATCCTGCCATCGCCCAAAATGATACCGCAAGTACAAGGACAAAATTAATGACTTCAAACAACTGGCTAAGCTTCTGGTGTCATTCTAAAGGGATCCAGTATCTGTCTGCCTGGAACGACATGGTGGACAGACCACGATGTTTTGCCAGAGATGATGGCCTGCACCTGTCGTCCCTGGGATTCCAGTTAGGTCTTGCCGCCCCTATAGTGCCTTTTTTAGGCAAGGTTCAAATGACAAATTCACCACCATAACAGGAACAGGCAAGCAACAACTGAGGGTAATGCTACTCAGTGCTAGAAGTTTCAATCTCAAAAAACACTCACTCGAAGCACTCCTGAAAATGGAGAACATCGATATCTGTGCAGTGACTGAGACCTGGTTCAAGGTTCTAGACAGCACCCCTGCATTACCAGGCTATAACTCATACCACACCTTTTGGCCACCTAACCTGGACCACAATAGGGTTGGGAGGGTGGCCTAATGGTTAAGGTGTTTGCCTTGCAAACACAAGGTACAGGGTTTGAATCTCACAGGGGATAATTGGCTAGGCTTAAAATGGCTTGCAAGGGCAGTTAGCCTACTATGAACTGTTTATTTCCAATAACACCAAAGGCAGAGGTGTGTCCATATTCATTAAGGATATCCACACCTCCAGGCTAGTTGTGCAGCATAATGCATCTGAGGTTATCCAAATGCAACTAACTCTAGGCAAAACTGCAATCCAAATTGTAGTTTGCTAAACATCCATGCTCCAGGATTCCCACTCTTCTTTTTTTGATATACTGGAAAATATTAGGGTTCAACCAAACACCCTAATAATGGGTGATTTCAACTACCCCACCATAAACTGGATAAACTACTCCTGTATCAACTCCTTCGCTCAACGCTTTCTAGAATTCATAAATTCCAATGCTCTGGATCAACCTGTCCTCACCCCCACCAGAGGCAACAATATCCTAGACCTAGTCATTACTAACATGAGTGACCGGTGTTCCACACCTGAAGTCAAATCTGTTGGTCAGATCCGACCATAAGCTAATCACACTAGATATCTGCATCCCGCCCCCACCCATCATTAAGGAAACCATGGTAAAAAAATTTCTCCAAAGCCAACTTCATGCTTCTTAAGACAGAAGTGGCGAACTTCATGACACCCATGCAAATAGACTATACAGTTACAACTGCTGAATCCTACACAAATGCACTCTATAAGCACTTGCACAAGTGCACGGATCATGCTATACTAAACAGAACCAAGATGCTATCCTCCAAAAAAAGGAAGCCAATCTGGTGGTCCCTGCCACAAACAAACTCTACAACAGAAAGAAGAAACTATTGCAAAAGAAAGTAAAATCCCATGAGTGGAGAAGCTCCCTGTTCAGCCTCAGTAAGAAGCTGAGATCCCTTATAAGATCCTATAAAGCTAACTACGAAAACAAAATCGCCACTGATTCTAAGGGCAACCACAAAGCATTCTATAGCTATATCAAAAATCTCAATGGCAACACCCAGATCTGCTCTGAGTTACAGCACAACGGCACATAAATTACAGAACCAACTGATATTGCCAACATCCTGGCAGATAGGTTCAGTGCTAACTTTACCCCTCCCCCCCCCAACCCACTAAAGGGCTTATATCTTTACAGAAAGAATGCAAAGTCCCTGTACGAACTTCAGAACGAACTGGCTCCCCACCTAAGCACCATGTTCAATCATAGTCTCACATCAGGGCTTTGTGCCCATTGAATGGCACACAGCAACAGTTATCCCACTCCACAAAGGGGGAGCCCCCACTGTTCCTGGGAACTATCGTCCTATTAGCCTGACAAGCCTGGTCTGCAAGGCCATAGAACTTATCATCATGGAACTCATAAACAAAGACATTGGTAACCTCTAAACTCTGTACCCCACCCAGTTCGGGTTTGTAAAAAGCAGACTATGCCTTCTGAACCTGATCGACTTCTTTGAGGCAGTCACCAAAGCCGTTGATGAGGGTAAGGTGGTTTGCACAGCCTATCTTGACCTCGCCAAGGCTTTCAACACCATCCGCCATTCTGGAATTACAGCTAAACTCACTAAACTAGGTATTAATCCCTATGTCACAAGATGGGTTGCCAACTGGCTCACTGACAGAACCCACACAGTAAAAGTTGCAGACTCCAAATCTGACTTCAAACCAGTGACAAGTAGATTACCACAGGGTTCAGTCCTGGGACCTCTTCTGTTTGGTATCTACTTCTCTGAAGTACAGGCCAACACAGAAAGCCTCTGGCTAACAACGTTCACAGATGATGGCAAACTAGGAACCATAGTCGAGTCCCCAAATGATGTGGACATCCTACAGAAGGGCCTCACTGACAGATGCCTGGTGTCAGAGGCATGGCCTCAAGCTCAATGCCAAAAAGCGCACTGTCATCCCCTTTGGTAAAAACTCTGTACCCATGAACTACCGCATAAACGGCAGTCTGCTTAACGCCGAATGTGTGATAAAAGACCTTGGGACCCAGGTGGACAGTAGTCGCTCCTTTGATAATCACATCACCACAGCAGTCAGGAAATCCTTATATGTGGCACACCTCATCACAAAAGGGTTCTCATCCAAGAAAATAAAGGTCATTGTTCCCCTCTACTCAGCACTCATTGGACCCATTATACAGTACAACGCTCCTTTCGGAATGTACCTTACAAGACATCTGCAGCAGCTGGAAAGGCCACAAAAGTACCTCACAAAGAGGATTACTGACCTCAAACAGATGCCCAACACTGTCTCAAAAAACTCCAGCTTTACTCTGTAGCATATCACGTACTCTAAGGAGATCTCTGCCTAACATATAAAGCTATGTTAAACCCAGTGCTGCTGGACATGCTACACCTAAAGAAATCCCAATCCCTCAGAGCTATACACTCTGGAGACCTAAACCTTGTCATCACCACAACACACAATAAACAGAACATGCTGGAGGGATAGATTCCTGTCCCAGAGACGTCATACTCTGGAACAAGCTACCCATCTAGGTCAAGCAAAGTTCCTCATTAGCACTCTTCAAGAAAAATCTTGATGAGTGGCTGGGAAATAGAAAATACACCCCGGGGATCAGTTCTGTGTGTCTGCTCAACAGTGGCACAGGAAAATAACTTTCTTGGGTGGTGTAAGCCAGGGAACCTTGTTGGCTAGGCTTACCCTTGGGCCGATAGCCTAACCTACCTATGAACCTATATATATACATTTAAACACACACACACACACACACACACACACACACACACACACACACACACACACACACACACACACAAGAAGTAACCCAGAAGGAAGCCTTATCTGCTCTGTTCAAATAACATAACAATTCAAGTGTATATGATCCACTCCACCAAAAAATCTTTGAGGTAGCAGGATGGATGGGGGGGGGTCCAGAATAAATGAAGATAGACAACATAGATGGAATGTTATAGTGAGTATACAACTTCTTTATCCAATGCTGCCAATCTTAATTTTATCCTTGACAGATGGGACAGTCCACAGCTGCCTAAAAACTTGGGTGGATTCATGGAAGTATATTCATGGGCACCATTGAGCCAAACGATGATCTTCCCCTAGAGACCAAGTTGAGTTGCTAATGAATAATAAAGGTATGGGGAGAAGCCCCAGTGGCTGCTGCACATATATTATCCATTGAAGCTCTAGATCGGAGGAACACTGAAGTGACTACATACTGTGTATAATGTGCTTTGACAGGTTTATGCAAGGTTATTTTATTCTTATAAATCAATGAAATGCGATCTTTCAGCCACTTAGAGAAAGTAATCTTACTGACTTGCCTTGCCCAACTTTGCACTAGAAAAGGAAACAAATAGTTGACTTGACTGTCTTATGTTTTTCATTCTGTGAAGGCAGCAGTGTAATTGTCTATGGACGTCTAGTAGATGTAGGGCATATTCTCCTTTGTTAGAATTATTTGGGAAGAAATCTGGAAAATTAATCGTCTGGTTAATATTAGCTTCTGAAACTATCTTGGGTAGAAAGGAGGGGTTTGTTCACAAAGATACCCTATCCTTATGGAAAATTAGGTAAGGAGGTTCAGAGGATAAGGTCTGGATCTCTGAAATTCTCCTGGTAGAAGTAATTGCTATCAAAAACAGTGTCTTCCAAGATAAAAACTTCAGATCACATTTTGCAGAGGGTTCAAAGGAGGAATATATTACTGCTTATAGTACTAAGTTTGGGTCCCAAGGAGAAGTGGGATCTTTGAACAGGGGTTTTAACAACAGTGTGCCTCTAAGGAGCGATTTACAAAGTCTATGAGAAGCTAAAGAATGTTCTTCCAAACCATCGTGAAAATTAGACTGCAGCCAACTGTAATCTAATGGTGGAAGGAGAAGCTCCAGTATTGAACAAAGAGGCTTAAAAGTCTAAAATGTGCTCTATGCAAGCAGAAAAAGGATTAATTTGATTTTCCTTGACCCAAATAGTAAATCTCTTCTGCTTACTGGAGTATAGTTTTCAAGTGGGAGGTTTATGAGCTGACACAAGGATGTGTCGTACTGGGCAGGAGATATTAGGATACCTGGCAACCATTAGAACTGGAGGAACCATGCAGTCAGCTTGAGGTTCAAAACGTTTAGGTGAACAAGACCATCTGAATGGGACAGAAGTTTTGGCACTGGCTCCAGAATCCAAGGCTGTCGAATCAGATAAGGCCAAAGAAAGGGGAGCCAAATCTGTTGAGGCCAATAGGGTGCAATGAGGATCACTGTACTTTTCAACCTGAGCGCCTACTGTAAAAATTGAGAATTAGAGGTACCACTTACATATTGAGAGACCACTCATGACGCTGAAGGATGCATCTGCTTAGCTTGTATGCAATCACACTGAAACTCTCCTGAATGTGCGTTGCTACTAGTAATCTGTTGGAAGAGGTTGCCTACTGCCACACTCTGTGGGCTTTTCAACAAAGGGGGTAAGACTTGGTTCTTACCTGCTTGCTGATGTACCAAACCACTGACATATTGTCCATTTGAATTGCAATAGTACCCTGAGGAAGAGCTGTCTGAAAGGCCTGCAATGCAAGAATCACTGCTCTTATCTCCAAGACACTGAAGTACAAGTAGGCCTTTAATGGGGACCAAGTGCCTTGGACAGTCTTGCCCAGATAATCCCCCCACCTCTTCTGGGAGTCATCCTTGGTCACTATGGCCATGGGCTCCAGAAAAACATAGGGACGACCAGGAGAATTTGTTCGGAATGTACCCACCAATGGAGATCTGTTTTGCAATGGTTGGTGATCAGAACTTGATCGGACAGCAGGTGGTGAAGGATAGACGACTGGGTTGCTAGTAGCCATTGCAGAATTCTCATGTGTAACCTGACTAATGGTACTAGAGTTTTAGAAGCTGCCATGGACCCTGGTTCTAGCAGGACTAAATGAGCCTGAACCCTCTTTCTGCCGATTAACTTCTGAAGATGAACTGCAATTCTTTGATGTTATGGAGGAAGGGATGCTATTGTTGTTTGAGTATTCAGTACTGCCCCTATGAATTCCAAATTTTGTGCTGGAGTTAAATGTGACTTTTCTAGATTTACAGTAATCCTCAGATGGGCAGAGAAGTTGAGGGTGTAGTCTCTGGCTACTATTAATTGATGGTTGGTCAAAGCAGTTACTAGCCCGCCGTCTAAGTATGGAAACACTCGGAATCCTTGCAGTCTCAAGTGAGCTGCTACTACTGCCATGCATTTGGTGAACACCCTGAGGGCTGTAGTGAGGCCAAAGGGCAGTGTTCTGAATTGGTAATGACTGCCTCCCAGCCAGAAGCGGGGGAACTTTCTGGAACATTTGTCCATCTTTACATGGTAATATGCATCCTGAAGGTCTATTCAGCACATCCAGTCATCTTTTTTCAGAAAATGAAGAACAGACTGTACCGTGACCATCCGGAACTTTGTTTGCCAAATAGATTTGTTCAGTACACTTGGATCCAAAATGGATCTCCAGTCCCCTGTCTTTTTTGACACTAAAAAGTATCTTGAATAGGTTCTGGTTCCTTCTTGGTCTGGCTGGACTTCTTGGATGACTCTTTTAACCAGCAGCTTCTGAATTTCTTGCACTGCTGAATCCCTCTGAATGGCTGGAACATTCGTGATTTTCTTGTGTGCGGGGAGAGGCTGAGAAAAGGGAATAATATAGCCTTTGGATATGATTTGTTGCACCCAGGAATCTGTTAAGTTTAGCCAGGCATTTATGTGCAAGGACAAGTGTCCCCTGACTGCCTCCAGAGGAAGACAATCGGGCTTTCCCTCAGAAATGCTGAAAGGGCTTCCCTGGGATGGAATCCCTGAATCTCTGGATTTGTGGACCACCTCTGTGAGGGCAGTGTCTTCCATTTTGGTTCCCCCTTTGCTCCTGGGGAATTCCCTCCACGTGTGTCTTAGAAAGGCCTTTGGGATTTCTTGGACCACATTTTTCCACCACTCCTCTGGTTCCTAGAAAAGGACATTGGGCGATGGGGTGGAAAAACGTACACCCACAGCAGAAAGGGTATTATCATCTTCTCACACCTAGATAAAACTGAAAGAAGACTTGAATGGTTCCGCAAAGTCACACAGGAGCATCCAGGTGTGTCTCCTTATGGCTACGCCTGTACCCACTGCTCTAGACGTCCCTTTGGCTGCATGAGCAATCAGCTTGATGGACGAATTGGACACAGACTCCAGGGTAGCTAACTGGGAAGCCACTTTCTCTTGTACTCCCCTTAGCTACAGCTCCAACCAGCTTGTCTGACAACTCCTTAATCAAATCCCATTGCAGTGTAGCGAAATGTGCCAAAACAATCGTGTTTGTCTATAGCCCAGGACTCCCCTGCTGGGTCGATGGCCAGAGGAACTCTCTTTGTCAAGTTCCTTTTTAGTGGTGGCTGCTATGACCATAGGATCTACAGCTAATCCCTTGGCCCAAAACTGTTTGTCTTTGGAAGCAGAAAGTATTTTATCAGGCCTTTTGGGGATGGGCTCGATGGAGTCTGGATCCTTCCACTCCCGCTGTGAAATCAACTGAATGAGTTCATTAGTGGGAGGTGTCACCCAAGAGGGAGATGGGCAGGTGCTGAAAGCCTGCAGGAAACAGATTCCTCAGAGAAAAGGTTTTAGGCCTTTCAGTCATCCCTCTAATTTGAAATTTGCAAGATGTCTCCAAATGAGACATCTTTGGGAGGTGACTGTGGGGACCCTTCCCCCCTCATCGAAATCTGACAGATTCCTTGAGGGAAATCTGAGTGCTTCCTTTTGCACTTCTTTTTCTGAGGGACCGCCCCAGGGGGATAATATGGGGAGGTGTCAGAAGATAAGAGTATCAGAGTCTGTAACATCTGAAGCTTCAGCACCTACTGTCTCAGTGGAAAAGCAGGAGGAATAACTGAACTAAAGGAGGAAACCTGTTCCGAGGAGAAAAGTGCTGACTGAGGCTCTGCAAGAGAAAGAGCCCTCTGTATAGCCTCGAAGGCTGGCCCCCCTGAAGAGGAAAGGGAGCCTGGAACCGAGAGACTGCCTCAGAACTGGGGTCTCTCCCCACTCTGAAGAACAACTCTCAAGACCGAAGACAGAGCCAAACTAACTCAAGCCGAAGCTCTGAGGAGCAGGGATGGCTCCGAAAAACCTGGCATCAAGACCTTACCCGGAGCCAACAGGGTAGCTATGGCTGTGGGAGGTTTCTGGTTCAGAAATAACTGAAGAGATCAGGGTAACTACTGGCTCTGAAGAAATGAACAACTCCGGAGCTAGTACAGTCAATGCCAGGAGATCCAGAACAGAAGACATCCGAGGAGGAGTAGTTAATGGTTTAAAGGAAATTTTGGTACCAAGACCCAAAGGAGTCAGAACTGAAGGGGGGCCCTGAAAGCCCTGTAGTCCATAAAACTTTATTCACAAGCCTCTCCATGTCAAGTTTGGAAAGACTTTTGGTGGAGTGGACCAACGACGTAGAGGGAACCTTAGGCCTCTGCAAGAAAACTTCTGGAAGCTCCTCAGCGAAAGGATCAATTGAGGGTGAGTACGTAGTTCTAGGCAATGTCTTAGCAGGTGAAACAGTAGTAATTTCTTGCATTGAGGCCTTCGACATGGAAGGGCTCAAAATGACAATCAGCGCCAGAATGGACATCAGCACCGGAGCGTCAGCAGCAGAGGCCTGCAGTTCATGGAATCTTTTGGAACCAAGGGCTTCAATCTCTTAACTTTCAGAACCAGCAAGATGTTAGAACCTAGAGACTTCTTTTCTTGGCTTTTGCCAGAGAAGACTAAGATGAAGGAGAGGAGATGTCTGTTTTTGCTTTATCTCCACAAGATAAGGCTTTGCCAAAGGCTGAAGTGAGAACTCCTTTTAAGATGAGCTTATGATGACTTTCCACCAGCGCACGGTGGCTAAAGGCGTGACAAATGCTGCAGTCTTCCTATAAATGGTGGGGGCCAAAACAGTAAACACATAATGAATGAAAATCTGATGAGTGAATTTTATGGCCACACTTCTGACATTTTTTTAAAGTCAAAGGGACCTTTACCTTTCTCAGTCATGTCAAACAAGTAAAGAGGCTAGAGAGATTTGCTGAAAAATATCAAGTTATACAGAAAGAAAGAAAGGATATTATTTTATAGTATTGTAATATTTTATATATATATATATATATATATATATATATATATATATATATATATATACACACACACACATATATATATATATATATATATATATATATAGGAAAGACTGAAAAAAGGGACCATCAGCAATGATAGTTGTAAATGTACACAAGCGTGTACAGGGACAGGGAAAAACTACGGAAGAAAAAGGGAGGGAACTATCAGCAATGATAGTAGGAAACATACATGAATGTGTAAAGGGAAAAGTCTCTACGATGATACTAGAGAATTAATTACACTAAGTGTAACCAGAAAAATACAGGAAAAGGAAGCAGAAAACTGAAAAAAAAAAATGGGCAAAAAATATACCTAGAGTAGTAGCTAGACATGACCATTCGGAAAGCAGCAAATGAGATCTGAGGCGATTGGGAGAGAGGGATTCTGGATAGAGGTGAAGCTCAAGAGGTTTTGGCTGGTGCAAGCTGTAGTAACAGCCGAGTTGGTTCAGATATCAGAACCGAAACTCATCAGTCAAGGATAAAATGAAGACTGTCAACATCAGATCAAATGTTTTAATAAATACTCACTAGCTGTTTTTTATTGTATTTATACACACACACAATTTTATATATATATATATATATATATATATATATATATATATATAAATAATACACACACACACTTGGCTGATCTTTCTACCCAACAGCCAAAGAAGGGATTCACCATTTTGCTTACTGTATTATATACCCAAATTCCGAATTACAACCCTATTATGTTTGCCTCTGGATAATGGGAGAGAGGGATTATATCTTACATTTCTGTCTACTCAAGGTGAGAAAACATATATGCTTACTGTGTAACAAATCTGCATCCCTGCTACCAATTTAACATGTATTAAAGAAAAGCAAAAGTGGTTGGATTTTTTTTAATTTATTTTTTTAAATGAGCTGTGGAAGATGTGCTTATTATTGATTACAGGATAACTCTATATTGTTATTTCCAGAAAGGAAAGCTCAAATAATCTACACACAAAACTGTGTTATTCAGTTTTCAGAACCCATGTCAGTATAAGGTAGACATAATCACTCCCCAATATGTGGGTCATTCAGGATATCTCCAAAACTGGCACTGTCTGTCCTTGATGGTAATGAAGTCTGAGTGAGTAAACACTGGCAGATCACGGCCTATCTTAAATCATCCATGGATCAAGCAATAATCAGTACTACTGTAAAACTTATTTAAAAAAAAAAAGCTTCCTACTTTTTTGTTAAAAATTTCTACTGCAAGCAGTCACTTCCTCCTCTATGCCAATATGCACAGAAATAATTCAAAGGAGTCATGCATGTGTGGCCCATGTCCAAGCTGGACAGTTAGAATGTGGCCCTAGTCTTCACTGTAACAAAATGTTGCCCAGCATGTATGGCTGTCCAACCCAGGAATTAGTTTATGCCAGTGCTGGCCAGAAATAATACGGATTCTACGAACAAAAAATTTATGAAAAAGCTTGACACCATCATTAATTCATTGATACTTTGTTCAGTGATTACCAAATTAGTGGATAAATTTGGTAGATTATGGGCACATCGCACGTGCTGAGAAGAGCACTCTTGGTTAACATTAAAGACTGAACACAGAACTAATTTCATGAACTCTGATCATACCCTGACACAGGTATGGGATCCATTTCTGTCATGATATTGGAAAACAAAAAATGTCTGGAGAAATTATATCAACGGAATGCTCTGCAAAGAAATTGCAAGAACAGATTTACTCGGATTTCTAACCTGATTGCAAATCATAGGGCCATGGCGGTGTTCTCCACTCTACTCTGAATTAGAACACTAAGGCAAGGCTCTCCCTATATATCAGCAGCACAAATGATATAAAGAATTGCATTTGTCTCTAGCAGTTCAACAACCATAAAAGGCATTATAAAAAAAAATGTTTTTCAGGATAAATACTACAAATCTTTACTACCAGTCTCAGATCAATAGAACAGGGATGGTGTGTTAAGTAAATCATTTCTGAATGTGTATTTATTTCCATTTACAGTGATCTATGAAAATTTAAACCAACTGTAACTGAAATACTGAATACTGCAACTGAGAAAAAAACTGGACATGAGACCTTTAAAAAAAGGAAGGAGTAAATTACATAGAAATAAATGGAATTTGTGACAACAACAAATGCAGAAAATATTCAGAAGTGAGGTTTAAGGAAAGGCAGGAACTGAGAAATGTATGTAATGTTGGATTAAATGCATATAAAGCATCCCAGGGCCCCACTCTGATGGACCTTTTGCAAATCTGCAAAACAGACATCAAAACTACCCAATCCAAAGACTTAAATCTTACTTGAAACATAAACAGGATATGTTGGAGGAAGAGATATGTGTCTCAGAGAATACCCCTTCTCTGGAACAGGCGTCCCCGATCCGTGTGAAGTAGAACTCTCTTCCCTGAACCTATTCAAGCTTAACATAGACTAGTGGATGGGAAATCAGAAATTCACCCCTGGTATGTCAACCTGTATATGTTTGACCACTAATGCCCTAGTTTACACATATACCTAAAAAAAAAAACCTCTGGGGCACCTAACATGTTCGATACATTTAGGAAAGATGGTTAGGTTTTAAAAGGCCCTTGTGGTTGTGGTTGTGGTTGTTAGCATAGAATATACCTATCTATGAATGACAAACATTAAAAATAAAACATGCATATTGCATTAAAATAATGAACATGACTAAGGTTTGTTTTGTTTGTGTACATATGTCACTGTGTGAATTGTGATTTAATATAGATGTTTAGAATACAACTTTCATAATGATGTGGTAAACAATCACAATTATTTTAAAATATTTTAATTTCATGACTCGTGTAACTACTTCAAGTCAAGCAAATGTAAAATAAAAAACCTTTAATGACCAAACTAGTAATGTTTTATGTGCTTCCCATTTTTGTCTTCCTTGTCCTGAAAATAGACTGCCATTTCTCACCTTCCTGTTAGATATTTATTTAGAATTCCCCCAAATAATAGCAGCCTATTCCAATGTTGGTCACATGGCATAATTAACTCCAAGAAAGGGGCAGAAGAGGGGCAAAGTTTGCTAGAATATAGAAATTCTTGTACCCTATCTTTCATGCAAAGTGAAGGGAACTATAATAATAAAAGCATAATGCAATGTCAGTTCAATGACATCAGACACCATTTTCTACTACAGGCTTTGCTGGTGCAATGCAGCAGAAAGAAAGAAATTGTGTGTTCCAAAAGAAGGCTACAGCTCGTATTGTGCTGTGCTTCTATAAAGTAAACTGCATTCCTTTGCACCTTTTCATTTTAAATGTAATACATTCAAAGCTAAATGCATCAAGTTTAGCAACATTCCTCATACTGGTTCCAGTATTTAAAGCACATCTATTAGTAAGTCAATGTATTTATGAAAAAGAAGGCATCGATACATTTAAACAGACAAACACATTACAGCAATACTCTTTAAATGATACCAGTGTAGATAGCCAAGCAAGTTTAGATTTGTGAAACCTTGGCTTCCCTACTGAGATGTAAATAGGACTGCTTTTATTACAGAATACGCAAAATAATGAATTCTCTAACACCACACAAGTTTTAATGAATATCAAAACATCAAAGTACACTTTCTGCAAGAACGCATATTGTAGTAATATGACTGGAGCCATAAATTTCAGCCATCCATGTCCTTCTACCAGTAATGTACAGCAGCTTTTGGGTTACCAAACAAACAAACCTCCACACGCATAAATGTGCAATACTGGGATAGTTTTAAACTGTTGTTTTATTAGTGGTGAAGTAACCATTAGTCAATGTTGCAACAACAGAAAAGGCTGAAACTCAATGATTGGTACTTCTCAGGGAAAATCATTATAGGTGCTGCTTAGATTACAGCACCAGTAATGACATACTATTTTTGCGCCTCACAGCAAGAGGTTCTCTGGTTCGATCCTCGGCTGGGGTGCCTTCTGTGCGGAGTCTGCATGTCCTCCCTGTGGTCGCGTGGGTTTCCTCCAGGTGCTCCGGTTTCCTCCCACATCCTAAAGACATGCTGTAGGTGGATTGGACACAAAGTGGCCCTAGGCATGTGTGCGTGCGTGTGTGCCTTCTGTGAAAGGCTGGCAACTCGACACTGTAAAAAAAACTCCACTGCCAATCATGAGCGGACGGTGATCCGCTGTGGCGACCCCTAACTGGGAAAAGCCGAAAGAAGAAGAATGACATACTATTTTTGGACATTTCCTTTTCAATGTGGCTGTGTGACTGTATACCTTGAGGTATATAACTAGGTGGGTGGGGGCAAATTCCCCCACATGGAGTGCAAAGGAAGTGCTCCTGAAATTTGTATTATAGACAATACATTAGAAATACTAAATACAATAAAGTTACCATTGTCAGTCATGTGCAAGTTGTCTGAAGTGGAATTAGAACTTTTGAACAAGGGTTTAACTTTCATACCTAGCACGGGTTTGAGTTTTAGTGATGTTATATTAGATTTGAGATTGTTTGAAAGGACTTGGGAATTAAAAACAACTGTTCAGCAATAATAATATTGATAGTGCCAATGAGTTAAAACAGCCAAGTGTGTTTAACCCACCCATTAAACCGGTTATTGAAACTTTTCTGAAAGCATGTGAAAATGATAGAAGCATATTTAGGTTCTAAAAATAGCAGAACAGTTTAAAATTGACCACAAAATAGAGAGATGCCCTGAGGTCGCTTAGGCTGAATAGTGACATTACAATCAAACCCGTCGATAAAGGGGGTGTAGTTGTGGTGATGAACACAATAAAGTGCTTGATATGTTGAGAGACACCACATATAAGCAACTTCGCTTATAGAAATAAATATGTTGATAAACAGGGTGAAATGTGATTTATCCATGTATAAACAAAATGGAGAGATTAAGGAAGATGTTTTTAAATTTATATGGGTAGAACATCCTACAATTCACATTTTTAAGGCCCTTCCAAAGATACATAAGGACCTCAGAAACCCACCCCTATGACCTATTGTTTCAGGCATGGGGTGAGTTACAGAAAATGCCTCTATTTGGGTAGAGTCAAAATTAAAAAAAAAACTTTTAAACATCTGTTCCATGGATTTTGAAGGACACAGCACACTTTCTACAGTCCTTCTAGAATGATCTTGATTTTGATTATTTATTTGTGACTCTGGATATAAACAATCTTTTTACTGTTATTACAGGGGAATATGGGCTAACAGCCATTAAATCTTTTCTAAATCAGAATGATATATTGGATTTTGAAATTCAAAATACTGTTTGTATACTGTTGGAATGTACATTGAAAAATAATATTTTTATGTACGATGACTGTTACTATAGACAAAACAAGGGTAGTGCTATGGGTATGCCATGCGCAAACTCATATGCAAACCTGGTGTTAGCTCATAGGGAAAATGAAGTGATTTTTAATACATCACATTGCTGGAAGGAGCATCTGGGGTACTATGCCCATTTTGTAGAGCACATGTTATTGCTATGGAAGGGTACCAGAGATGAATTATACATGTTCATTGGTTATTTAGAATCCACCATGGATTTTTTACAATTTCGTGGTTCATATTCTGATACCTGTATAGAATTCTTGGATGTACATTTAACTAAAACTAAGGAGTATTGAGACTGCTTTATATAGAAAAGACTGCTGGAGAAACAGCCTTCTAGCCTTTGACAATATGCACCCCAGGTATTTATTTGACAACATTGTGAAGGGACAAATATATAGGACATCCAGGTTATGTACCAATGATGAACATTTTAGGAGTGAATCAGAAAACCTGATTGATAATTTTAGCAAGAGAGGTTATAGAAAGGAGGTTATTTAATGTGTGATGGACACAAGTAACCAGGACAGGCTACTCAATGTCCAACCATGGTTCTCTGATTCAGGGGCCATGATTAATAAAATGGAGCAGAGACATCAATCCAATGGGAGCCAACTACGTGCCAATTTGAGATATAGTAACAATATCAAACAGAATTGGAAAATCCTATTAACAGATGAAAAGTTAGGAAATATGGTTAGCAAACAACCCCCTGTTCAGTTTTAAGTATAATAAGAATCCCAAAGATTTACTATGCAATGAACAATATCAGGTTAGGAGAATACCATCTTGCCGTCAAGGTACCTTTCAATGCAGACACTGCAAAGCCTGCAAATATATTAGAGGGAATAATTTATCTGTACATCTGCCTCACTGCCGCAATACGCTGACTGTCAAACCTGTGACGTCATATATCTGGCTCAATGTAAAGAATGTTCCTCATTCTATGTAGGAAAAACAAACTGCAGGCTGAAAGACAGGATACTGAAACATATGTCAGCAATACAGTTGAGGAATAGTCATAATGCTCTATACCAACATGTAAACTGAATGCTGACCATACATTTGTTTTTATGGTGCTACAAATGGTTAAATTAACTAAGAGGGGTGGTGATGTAACATTTAACGGAGTACAATGAGGCCAGATGGATTACTGATTTAAGAGCAGATAAAGCCCTGGCTTTGAATGGGGTTATTCTTCTTAAGATTGCCCTGAGGAGGGTTCGATACTGAATGATGATTGGTCATGGCTTATTTAAAAGTGAGATTCTGTATGTTACAGGTTGTCTGATGAAGGGTTGAATGCAAAAGCACTTACCTGATTTTAGTTTGTTATTTTAATAAATGCTGTATGTATTTTATCAGCTTGGTGGTCCAGTGCTTTTTAGGTTTAGGTCCATGGATCGGGTGCTTCTACTGCTATCTCTTTTACAGATGTGGATCAGAGGATGCTCTGTAGGCCAGGCATAGGTCACCTCTCAGCAGCCTACAGAAGACAGAGTACAAGGTCAATGCTATGAGGTCACTCCAGTCATTAAGCATGCCTGGGTCAGGTACATGCCAAAGGGCGCACTGTACTCTGGCTACTCTGTTGTACTCGGCCCTCATAAGAACAATGACATCTTTGTCTGTATGCCATAAGCTTGCTTATAAGTTGCACAACATGAATTGATTTTCTTACTACTGCAAAATCTATGGCAAAAAGGCCAAGTCATTGTCTACATATGTTCCCAAATCCCTGACTAGTGTGACTAGTGTGTCTACTATTAGAAGTGTATTATTGATATCATTTCCAATGGAGGACATCTTACCAAAGGGTACTATTACACATTACCAGAAGTGCTCATCAGCATATCTGTATGAAAATGGCACCATATTTCAAATATAAACACAAATACATTTTTTGGTTAAAGATAAAACCGTGCTCAGCACAAAATAATTGTATGAAAGGTGAATGACTGCAGGAGACAAGTAATGGAAATTATCATTAGATCATGAAGTTACAACTTTAACTATTCAGTGAGCTATAAAAGTAACTACCAAATGTACCCTGTGGCTCAGCGATACCAATCTGGCATAAGAAAATGCAAGTTGCATTGAACTAGTTCACTGTCAACAATGGTTGGGATTCATAAATGGATTATTCAACGTGAAAGGAAGTTTACATTTTGCATAACACAAAAATGTCTGCAATTCAGAGACATGTTATCTAAAGAACCACAACTCCACAATACCCAACGTACCAGCTAGCTACAGCAATAAATCTCAGCTAATAGAATATGTGATTCTAGAACAGGTAGTCTGTGTACAGCAATGGTCAGATGTATGTAGAATAGATCTTCTGCATACCATGTACATCTATGTAAGTGCAGGTAAGAGCTGGGGAAATACTAGAAGCAAAACTAGAACCAGGTGCTCATGTACTGTAGAAGGGACTGTACTATAACAGTGGCAGTACAGCAGTCACCCACCCTGCCATGACCACTATGAAGCAAAGTCGCATTCACTGACCACTGTGGAGCATAGTCGCATTCACTGGGGCAATGATGGCCCATGCTGCATTTATGCGAAGAAAGCGCACACAGTTTCTTTGGAAATAGTAGCACTACATATGCTGTTTTTTCACGAAATGATCATTTAGTCCACATTATCTGTAACAGACACAAAATTCCATACAGTGGTGAGGCTTTCCACATTCTCTCACAGAAGACTCCCACAAAAGCACAGAAATATCCCTGAGCCTTCCCTAGATATTTCACAGATTTCATTGTTACTCCAAGCCATCAAGCTTTATGACCATTCACACTTTGCCAGTACCCTCTCTCATGTGGCATATCCTATTTCAAGGAGGGCCATACTAGTCAATCACAGAGTAAATTAATGGCTATCCATTCAGTAATCCACTCTGCGTTTAGTGAGCCAGAGTGCTTAACATGAAGGGATGGTATATTCCAAAGGTTTGGGAGACACTGAGTTATAAACCTATACTTTCATAGTGTTTTATCTGTTGGTGAAGACTTAGGTCACTGGTTCTAGTACTGGTGAAGATACTGGACATGCTTGGATACAGGGGGTCTACAACAATTGAGTCTCTAATGGTGTATTCAGCAAGCCAGAGATCTTGGCCCAAAATTCTGTAAGACACTGAATAAAGGGACACAGCTTCAACTTCTCTTTGTAACTCAGGGACTTTAAGCCTGTGACTTTTTGGTTAGGAATTTCTGGGGTCTTTCTAATTCTTTTAATACAGAGATACATCCCATAGAGGACCTTGTACTCAACAGCTGATCTAATGTCAAGTATAAGGGAGTGATTACCTCTTTAGACCTTGACTTTATTTTTTTGTTAATTAGCTGTGCTAAACAAAAGAATTTCCTGATAACTTTTGCTCTACTATGGTTAAGAGAGAGGGAGCTATCAACACAAGTTCCTAAGTCCGTGATTACATTTTAGTTTTGTTAAGTCGATTTGTCTATGCCATATGATGAGAGAAGGAAAAGTCTACCAAAAATCGAATTTAACTATACAATTTAGCATGGAGTTTAAGCACATTCTTAGTACATCGGTAGTTTAATAGGACAGGCCATTCTAGAGGGTTTGCGTGTCAGAGGGTGACTTAACACCCAGTTTACAGTCCTTTGTTTGCTAGAGCGCTTCGCTCTTTGATGGGATATTTGACAAGTAAATGCCAAAAAGGAGAGATCCCAGCATCAAGCCTCTAGAGATACCACTGGTCACATTCATACTTTTCTAAGAGGCACCTGCAACTTACACTGTGTGGATTCCATCTTTCAGATAGTTTAACATCCATCGTACAAAACATGGGTTGATTTTTTACAGTATTTAGGTTTTGTAAGTTGCCATCGTGTGAACAGTGTCAAAGCCTTGGCCACGTCATGATATGCTGTGTTTACTGCATGGTAACAGTCTACAGGTCTATGGTTAATCGTCAAATGGACTAAACATCGAATGGCAAAACACTGAAAGCAAATCATTGAAAGTCCACTCATCGAACCTGCGAGACAGGAAAATCAACTACTTGGCCAACAATTGCACATCTCACAAATGACAGTATTTCAATCCCACTCGGAATCTGAAGAAGTCAATTTCATTTGATGAAAACGAAGAATAAATCTGTGATACGCTAAAGAGTTGTTTCCTGGCTTTTGACTCACTTGACATGGACTAATGTTTTTGGGGGGTTTTTTGCTGGTTTTTAGTTGTCACTATTGGGTGAATTGTTTTGTACTGCTTCCAACTGCAGATGGCTCGTCTCCGTGTAAAAGTAGTCAGGAAAGAGAAAAAACAGCTAACAATTTTGCAGATGAATAAAAGTAATCTTTGTATATTTCAATCAGAAAACAATGTACAGAATTTTCCTGGTCAACTGCCTTCAGCTGCAGACTTCTGGTTTTCCACTGACAGCATTAGCAAATGTAAAAAAGACAAGTTAATACCTTTGCAGATGCAAGGCACTTGATATTTTTCATACATTTCATCATTCTGACTTTTGTTTTGTAAGCAGAGGCTTGAAAAACTGTTTATAGCTTAAGCCAAACACATCAACCAAGACATCCACCCCTGAAAAAGCAAAGGAAATTACCATCTTAACTCTAGATATAACATAATCAATACACTTTTACAACACACCACAGCAGGCCAAGATCAAAGCATTGCATTAACACAAACTTGCTTATGTCCAGCTTTTCTAATCTTGTTATAGTGTAGAGCTTATATTTCTTACAATTAAGAAAAAAGTGCTTGTTTAATATCTTTAACATATACAACAGTCGCAAGAAAGAACACCCCGCACACACTTAAAATACCCCGACTGCATACTACACAAAACTGCTTTACAATATCACATGCAGTTTATATCATGAAATGTTTTATACAGATACAAAGAACAGACATTGTTTTCCTTACAGTTACTTATTTTACCTTTAGTGTCCATCGTAACATTAATGACAAAGTGAGGCATGTGCTTTACAGTCTACCAATAAGTTTAAACAATCATTATCAGCAGACCCCTTTTTCCCCATTTTCTACATGGGGTCGGGGTATCGTGTTAACTGTTGCCATCTCTCCCGATTCAGTGCCATACTCATGCCGATTC
The DNA here is from genome assembly GCF_019279795.1 of Protopterus annectens. Lineage (NCBI taxonomy): Eukaryota > Metazoa > Chordata > Ceratodontiformes > Protopteridae > Protopterus > Protopterus annectens. The sequence continues at coordinate 1,205,935,030 of NC_056733.1, read as the reverse complement.
AGTGCCATACTCATGCCTGACTGTCACATATCTTCTTTCACACAAACCATCCACCTCTTTGCTGGATGTCCCGGTTTCCTCTTACCTTCTTCCTGTCTGTCCCAAATCTTCTTCACCAGATTGCCTTCTGCTTTCCTGCACGTGTATCTGAACCACAGTAATTTGTTCTGTTTGATCTTTTCTGCAATTGGAGCTACTTTGGCTTCTGCACTTATTTCCTCATTTCTCCGTCTGTCCCACAGTGTGCCTCCTACCACCCTTCTCAGGCACTTCATTTCTATCATCTCTAGCTTTTTTATCTGCTACACCTGACACTCTATGCCAGTTGGCTGCAGCTCCTCTGATTCTAGCTTTGACCTCTTCATTCAGACTTCCCTTCTCCTCAGCCATCCCTCCCAGAAACTTGAAGCTATTTACCTGCTCCACTATCTTCCCTTCTGTCTCAATTCTCAGCTTCTTCTGGTTTTCCCAGTTTGCTGTCATTACCACTGCCTTGCCTGTGCTTAGTTTCATCTCAAGTGCCTTCAGTTTGGCATTCCATTCTCCTATCCTCTGCTGAAGTTCTTGCTCACTCCTATCCTCTGCTGAAGTTCTTGCTCAGAGTCTGCCTGTAATGCCACATTGTCTGCATACAGTAACTTTGTTGATTTGTCTCCTCCAACCTGTTTGTTAATGCAGTCCATCACCAGTGGGCTCAGAGCTGAACCCTGGTGTACACCCACTTCCACTGGGAACCCCTCTGTGAGGCCAAACACTGTTCGTACTTGAGTCAAGTACAAGTTGAACAAAGCCAACATAAATTCAGTCTCTCAACAACTTTTTCTTGCAGAATATTACAAATATGGCTGATGCTTCACTCTCCCATTTATTCACTAATTGCAGTGTTGCTTCTCTTTTTCCTGAACATCTCCAGCTCCCAACTCCAAAACTCTACTTCAAGTCCAAGGTACTCCTGATTCTTCTAGTCAACTCCTGTGCTTTTTGTCTATCAAGCACTTTCTTTGGAACACTAAAAACCGTTGCACTGGCAAAGTCTCTATGAGCTTTATTGTCAGAAGAATGAGACAGGGAGTCCCCCCCTTCTGCTTGCTAGCTCACTTTTCATTGGATACTTTTTTTTTCTTTCTCAGCCTGTTCTATATCCAAATTTTCTTAGGACAGCTGGATAGCACAGCTTGAATCTCACACCTGCCTTACAACATTCCACGATTACTGGGATAAATTTGCTTTCTCTCTCCTTAGGGTACCATGAACAATCATTTTCCACAAACTTTAAGGTGTCTTAAATTTTTAATAATTTTTGTTTTTGTTACAGTTTTGTCAGGATCAACTCCTTCTGCTGGTATGCTTGCAACTTTACAAACATGGGTCTTGGCTATTTTCTTGTGGCGAGGTCCGCACCATATACCCACTCTGCCCTTTAAACTAATAAATACAAAAACAGTCCAATTGTTTATATGTAATATCAAACTTTTTACAGTCTGTTCCTTCCACTTTCGCTGGTACAGCAGAAAATCTCCCTCCCTGTGCACCATCTTCTAACTTTATTTTTTGAAACAGTTCTTTTTGAGAAACCTCATGCTCAGCCAGCCTTTTCTTCAATTCAGCCTCTAATTTTTTTGCAGTTTTATCAGCTCATCTGAATAGCTAATCCAAGCTTCTTCTGTTTTTACTGCCTTTTGTTATTTAAGTTATTTTTCTTCAGGTATTGCATGATTTGGATAGAAGAATCATCACTCAGCTTGTTTACAAGGATACTGACAATGTCTGTTGAGTTAAAATAGGACATGTTATTATGAATACTTTCAGTGCAAAGTAGGGTATTCCGTCTTAGTTTTCTAATATAACTAAGAAAGAAATGTATAATTACTGGAATATCAAAAACATACTTTAGGCCTTCCCATAGCAACAAACACTTACTGCACTATACATAAGTAGACAGATGACCGGTTTCCTCCCTCCAACATATATATACACTCACATGCATAGCCGGGCCTTAGGCATAGGCCAACTAAGCGGCCACCTAGGTTGCCATTGTAGCAGGAGCACTTTTCCAGTAATCTGGATGGTGTAGGGAGAGTGGGATGGAGGCACCAGGTGGGGGGTGCTGCTGTGGAGCCCCTTTGCCTAGGGCACCAGATGACCAAAGACCGGTCCTGCTCACATTAAATAACTAAGCATTGACTTAACAAATTATTTAATTCATCACTAAACTGCAATAGTGTTTCATTGTCTATGATCATTCTGTAATTAGTCTGGTACTAAACTAAAGTCAAGATTAAATATTTAATTCCTTAAAAGTGTACATCTTTGGAGAATTTGGTCTCTCCCCCGAAACAGACATGGGTCCCCTCTGTAAGGCTAGCCTCCAGCACTATGTTAATAGAACATGTGGGCCCATCACCAACTAGGGAGATGGGATAACTTTATTTCATAACAGATGCTGATTAAACAACTTAAGGTGGAAGTGGATGGGTAACATGATGACAGGAGTAGGTTAGGAGGGTAGTTATTGTACTACATCACCAATCAGAGATATAAAAATGGAGGGGATGGGAACTTACTCTATTACATCCCAAAGAGGAAACCATAAAACGGTGGATAGTTATTAACCAAAGACTCTACTATTATACTAATGCTGAGGGGCAGGTGTTTATACTATCAAACCAGCGATCTAGAACAGAACATCAACAGTAGTGATGAAAATGGTTTTATAAATAAAAACAGTGATATGTACAATACACCCGTGATCAGACACACACAACCAGGTACAAAGGCCCAGGGAGTGCTATACCAATAACAGACAAGAAAAAATATGGGCGAGGTAACAGAAGTTGTTTCTTGAACTGTTATTCCAGTGATATGAATGGGTACTGATACTACTACATGCCCTACATAGGGCAAGTAAGCACCTTTACAATGTCACCATGCCAACAGATTACTTAACTGTATGTTATTAAATGATGCAGCTTGCAAATAGTAAAAAATAAAATTCTTCATAAATTCTAGGTCAGTTTACAAGGGACATTTCCCATTCAACATTCTTAATTCATAGTCCATTACTACGCATGAAGTTCTGGAGACCATTAAGAAGCCTGGCCCAAATTCCCAACTTGGTGCAAAGCACTCTCTTGTTAAGTGACGTGCTCAGGATAACACAGTAGGTTAAGTGAATGTGGAACATTCAAGCCCTGCACCCCTGGCACAAGCAGCAGCTCATTAACATCTCAACTCTTCCTGACTATGTACCTACTCTATAACCTGATAACTAAACTCCTATGCTTTTCTGCTACTGCTGACTGATGATATTTTATCTATAATTATTAGTTTTCATCACTTGTTGATACTGGTACAATAATGCTGATTAATATATCTTTGTTTATACCTCTCTGATTGAATTCATCTGGCAACCAACTACATTCCTGCTTTATGTATATTTTCTGCATATATTACTGTAATCACTATGTATAACACTGTATCTAGTTTTGTACCAATTAATGTTTAATATTTTCTCTATCTATGTTCTTCTCTGAGCTTTTCTCCCTGGGCCTCCACTGAAAATAGGCTCTTTTAGGCCCAGTGGACTTTCACGGTGAACAAATGTAATAAATACACAATAAAAATAAACAAACAAGTAGGAGTTCTGCTCTTACGTGCTAACTGCCAGACTACACAAATAATTAATCTTCTTAAACAAACTATATTATTCTCTTATAAAACACAAAAAATCTAAATCAACAAAGTCAAAAAGACTTGCAAAAATGCAAATCGTTAAATACATAGCCACTAAACAAGAGTCGTCAAAGTTAAAAAAAAAAAAAAAATCAATCAAGAAACAAACAAACCATATTTAACCACAAGAGGGGGACAGTCAAAAAATATTCATCCCTTCACAGAATGTATAAAGAAAAGCAAAAGAAATATGTGACTCCAAGCCAATTTGCAGTATATGTCTGAAGCATAATAATTCTGTTTAGAACTTCCAGAAGACAAAATGCACTCAAATCCTTAAAGTATAATACTATAAAAACAAAGCAAAACTATACCGTAGTGCATGGAGCACCATGATTACACTCAATTATCTGGAAAAATACAAGCTAGATAAGTGTTGTTAATACTGGGTGTCGCACTTGGCACCAAGTACTGACAGTGCCAGCTGAGAAACTATAGAAGTAAACACAGCTCAATTTCTGCCTCTTGTGTATACCTCTTAACTGTCCCAGAGTTCTTCTCTTCAGCCCTTCATAAACCTGCTTGATTTTCTTGTCAATTACAGAGAATTACAGTTAAGTCAAAAATGCCAGAAATAGAGGTTCACAATTCTTACTGTAACACATACTGATGCAAAACCTGCCATTCTATTAACATTTTAACTGAATTAGAGCAATATTAAAAACTATGTCAAGTTTTGATCCTTTGCCCCACCATCATATAATAAAACAAATAAGCCAGCAGGCGTCCTGCTAAAGTCTGTTTCACGGTGCTTGACAAGGGTTTTTACCAGACTTCAAAAACACTGAAACACACTGCGTTTTTTCTGTAATCAACAGTACATGGAGCAGATAAAGCTAAATTGTGACTGGGTCTCAAAACGTAACCTTTAATTGTGTTCTTGATATGGATGCAAAGAATCACTTCTCAAGCTTTGCTCTCAAGGTAAATTCCTTGACATTTATGTCTTAAATACATAACAATGAGTGTAGGATTGAAGACCACATCATAATTCTTTACATTATGTTTTTGTTCACATTAGAATATCACTATAGCAGTGTTATCTTTGTTTTTTTAATCTACTTATTTTAGTGAATTATGAAAATAAGCATATAAACACTAGTGATATTCTACGTCTTGGTTATGGTAACAAGACAAACTTAAACCACTACCCTAGGCAATGCACAAAAGCATTGTGCTCATTTTCAAAGGGCTTACATAGTACATGCTAGAACAACAATGTATATATTTTTTCGGTACTTGCGTATTATTGCAACCACATTTCCAACCTGCGATAATTCCTTATGTTTTGCTGAAAAGATTTCTGTTACTCTTAAAAGGGGTGTCTGAACTACTAATTATAGGTTATGTCACATTGTGTATGAGGCAGGAGTTAACGGTCAAATTTTGTATTTGCGGGTGGAGTATGATTACAGCGCTGTCATACTCTTGTACCTTTATATTATAGAAGTCTTTCTTTGAACCTCTGTTCAACATAAACATATCTGTTCAGCATAAACATACAGACATTGCTTTTAATGTAGACAAGTAGTCCCACATGTACAGAGATGTCTGGAATTATTCAAAGCCCAAAAACTATTTCAAAATCAGTGCCGATGCACAGTTTATTGCAAGAATGTTAAGCGCTACCACATTATATCTATGACACACGTGGTACCCCTCAACTCTCCAGCTTTTCGCAGAATGTCCAGATTTTTGCCTCATACCTTTTTTGGTCTGTTCTCCTAATAAAATATGTGATTTCCTTGTAAAATTTAGGAGTTTAGAATAGTACATATTCTCGCAATCAAATTTCAAACAGGAGAAACAGCTGTACGTCTTGGAAAAAGCCATTTCTCCTTTTCGAAATGTGGTTGCGATAATACACAAGTACCATTTTTTTCTTCTGTTTATTTTATCGCATTATGCAATCACATATACATGACTAACATTCTGAATCTTGGTTGGGGTTAACACTCAATTTAAAGTAGCGGTCCAAACCTCAGCCAAAGAAGTCACTATTATTTGCCAAGAAATACAGAGTTCTATGTCAAAAGATGAAAAATTCTTTATTGTAGGCAAGCGCTTTCGTGGTACTGCTCACACCACTTCATCAGACCTTTTATAACCATGCATCACAGTACTCTATACTTTGCACAAAAATATGAATCAGCCCATTAACTTAATTGATTCAATTGAGTCAATTAAATAAATTAACTTGTCAATAACCCATGAAGACCTTCTATCAAAGCTATGCATAGGGTGCACAAGCTCAAACTGCTATAAATGCATATATAATAAATGTGCATGATTAAAGACACTATAAAAACCATGTATAAAACCTATGTATGCATACTTTTAGACCAGTGCATTCATACAAAGATAAAAAACAAATACATACAAACATTTCTCTCTCTTTCTGCACCTAACCAAACTATTATAAAAACGTATAGTAGTTTGAGCTTGTGCACCCTATGCATACCTTTGATAGAAGGTCTTCATGGGTTATTAACAAGTTAATTTATTTAATTGAATCAATTAAGTTAATGGGCTCATTCAAGTATAGAGTACTGTGATGCATGGTTGTAAAAGGTCTGATGAAGTGGTGTGAGCAGCACCACGAAAGCGCTTGCCTACAATAAATAATTTTTCATCTTTTGACATAGAACTGTGTATTTCTTGGCAAAGAATAGTGACTTCTTTGGCTGAGGTTTGGATCGCTGGCTGTTTTTCTGTGGTCTACAAATAATTTTGGAAGTTACTGGTGATTCATTTACACTAACTGTGACCTAAAGGAACTACTCAATTTAAAGTGTCTGGTCGCAGTTTTAATATACATCATGGCACTTAGTAACTGAAATACTGCAATGTATTTTACACCCCATCCAACCAAATTTATGCTGGCAGTTTCTTAAAGAAAAAGCTTTGTAAACTTTTAAGAATACAGCCACACAATTTTACTGAATCCTCTTGCTGATATCAGTTGAAGAACAGAGGAAGGTGCGCCCAAACACTTAATGAATGGACACACTCTCATGCACTCCCTACACTGACATCTCTGAGGGTAAAGGTCAGGGAATTTTCTGGTGATGTCACATAGAGAAATTTAGTATTTTACATAGAGTTTAACTTTAAACTTGGTGTTGCAAAACAGGCAATAATAAGAAAAAATACAGTATGTTGGTGGAGGCACCATACAAGGTGTTATATCACAGGTTTTATTTTAGCTTAAGTCACAGCCTTGGGCAAGAAAATACTGTGGACAGTGTTCATAGTCCAGCCCTTCACATTTCTGTAGAGGTAGTCTGTGAATAGCAGTGCTACGTGCTTATGCACATCACATCTTTCAGCATGACTACGAAAATGTGGGGGGCATTTTGGTAAACACTCCTCCCTGTCGCAAAGGCCTAACATACTTAAGGCTAAGTGATAGGGGGACAGCTAACAAGCAGTTAAGGGACATTACATGTTTGCATATCAATAGAATTCAAAGAGATGAACCTAAAAGGACTTCGTATTCATACTAAATGTGTAAATGGCCCTGAACTTGTGCCAGTAAGCAGAAATATACTGTGAAAATATGGACTTGCAAGGGGAAGGGAAAAAGGAATGTGTACTGACATACATTTCAAAAGGAGGTACAGTTATTGAGTTTAACAATTGCATTTTAGTGCTTGTGGATACTGGTACTCAAGGGATTGCTAACGGAAATGTTTAATTTTAGTGCTTGTGCACATTTAGTCATACTACTGAAGGGATCACTGGGGAAATGTTTCATTTTGGTGTCAGTGAAGTGCGTGTACAGACACGGACATAATCCTGAAGAGACTGCTTGGGGAAATGTTTAATTTTGGTGCTTGTGTATATGGGATCACCAAGGGAAATCCTTTATTTTGGTGCTTGTGCATACTTGGTGAAACTACTGAATGGGTCGCTTGGGGAAATGTTTTATTTTGGTGTCAATGAAGTGCTTGTACATACAAAGTTAGACTGTTGGAAGTGATACTGGCCAAAATAATTTATTTTCTGTCATTTTAGTGCTTGTGCATACTGTGAAGATAGGTAAAGACTGCCAACCTAGCTAGATGGAATTTTGTAGATAATTCTGTCATTTGTAAATATTAATGTAAGCCACATGCTTGTCCTCTTAAATATAAGAAAACTGTGGTAAATGTTGAACTGCAAAAAATGTAGCAACAGTGCACTCTGCTGTAAGAAAGTCAGGCACTGTGAAAATGTAAAACTAAGAGCCGAGATGTCTAGAGGGAGGCATTCTGGCTATTTTTGAGACCATAGTTAATTGCTAGAATTTGCATGTATAATTTCTTTTATTGCTCTGGCTTCCTGACCAGCTGCAAGATCAAACAGGCTATTAACCTCTGAGCTTCTGTTGGTCTGGGAACCAAAAAGAAATGATGTAATCTGAAATGAATCAGTGGTACTGTGTTATCAATTTAAGGACAGAAAGAATGAGGGCATTTTAACATTTGTCTTGAGAACATCCAACATCACCAGCACTGTCTTGCTCTATATGTAAGTTTATTTTAGAACAGTTTTCTCAGATATAGCTAGGAAACAGGAAGATTAGACCAGTTTGTTTTTCTGTGATGTCACACCTTTTCTACTGTATTATATTAAATGTAAGAAGTATTGTCTTGTGTTTTTATTATTAAATATTTTAAACCTTTCAACAGTGGCTGTTTTATGTAGAGTTTATTTAAGATCTAGAGTACATTGCATGTATATAGTGATATTGGCCAAGCCACTCCAAATAAGCAATGACTCTTCAGTTGCACTTACCATTTGGATAATAATATTGCACAGTATAACTGGACACCCTTTCATAAGGGCCTTTGAGTAGCTGATAAATATTAGTGGGTAGTGGCAAGTGGTGCTACCGTATAGTCTGGGTAAAAGGGGCACCTGTGCCAGCCATCCCCAGGAGTGCCTGTGTGTTGTATATAACTCTTATCTCAAAGTGTGTATGTGTCAGCTACTTGGGAAGGGATATGAAGCACTGGTTGGACAGGGAGGGTGCTTGGAGGTTTTAGCTTGCCCAATAGGCTGATATCTGGACTGTATAGCTGTGCCAGTGGGGAGCCCTATTCAGGACCTGGAGAGAAAGGGAGAAACCAGCCCCAGATTGACTGTGATCTTTGTGTGCTCTTAAGGGAAATTGTACTTTACTGTGTGTGTATTTATTATCCTTTCCCTATATGGACGCTGCCCCTCATTGGTGTTAGTGATGAGGATTGGGGCTCCTTGATTGCTGGGCCAGTGCACGGGTGTCACACATACCAAATTACTGAAAGGGGTTGCTAAGGGAAATAATTTTTTTGTGTCTCATAGAAGTTCTTGTGCACACTTAGATAAACTACTGAAGAGATGGCTGGGGGCAAGTTTGTGGACTGTAACATCTGATATCAAAGGCAAAGCACCACTTTTGACAAGGGATTTGCATACCACACAGATATTAGATTATGAATTACAAGAACACCTCATTAGCATACACCACTTTACAAAATTTCTCATTTGCATCTTCTTATACTGAAGGCATTTTGCATTACTGTAAATGGCATCTATGAATCTCGTAAACATAAGGGATACCCCTATCGCATTTGTGCAAATGATTATGAATACCATCATATGATTAATCATTTAGGATGGTTTTAAACCTCATTTTCTTGCACTAACATAAACTTAATTTATATAAGTGTGTTACATCTGTAAGAGTTTGCATTTTTACACAGTATTTATGTATAAGTAACACTAATTGGGTAGCTGTAATAAAATGCAGTTCTTTTACTAAAGGGTTCTGATTTTGATGTTTTTGACAGCATGCAGTTCATAAATATGCTCATTTCCAAAAAAATTACATCAAGGTGAAACGGGATTCAGACACAATGATCCTACACAGAATGTTTTTTAGAACATCTTCAGGGTTGTTATTATGCTCCTTAATGTTATTACTCGTTGACCACTCCTGAAAGGCAGATTTAATTAATGACCTTAGTCAGAGGATGTAAATCAGTATAGAAATGTCAATAAAACATTAAAAAGCAAACAAAGTCAAAAAAGCAAAGGACAAGTGTAACACATTATAAAACATAATACAAGCACTACAAGTCAAACAAATAGTAGGTTACTAGTTGTAAACTGAAATACAACAGTCAAATACTACACTGAAGTATTTTATTTATTTGGGCTTTGCTCTAAAAGCCATCAAAATCAGAACACTTAGTAAAAATTGTATTTATTACAGTTTCCCACTTACTGTTACGTATGCGCTGATACTATAGAAACAAACTCATACAGACTTAATAGGCTTCTACAAATGAAGTTTATGGTAATACAACAAAATAAGGTTTAAAACCATCCTAAATAAAGTTACACATAGTATTATATTGCATCTACAACTGCATATAGATGCATTTTGTGGAGGAAATTAATCAAAAAAAGTATTTTCTTTAAAGCTTATATAATGAATGCACGCATGCCATAAGTGCACAACTTTATTTTATTTTACATTTGTTAACTGGGAAAGTCCACTAGACATATGTCCTTTTTCAGTGGAGGCCAGAGGAGAAAAGCTCCACAGATAATTAACAAGATCAATAGTGTTAGACAAACAAAATGATCATGTCAATTATAGAAAAAAATACATCATAATTAAAAAGATACAAGTATACAATATATGTACATACAGATGAATTAGAAAAACATATGAACAATATTATATGGAAGAATTAAAACATCTAGTTTTTTTTAAATAGTTAAGAACTTATGAGCTATAAGACCAGGAAGAATGGGACTGGCCTGGACTAGTACAGGAACATAACCATGTAGTACTGAAGTGAGTTTTTAATGACCTTTTAAACTGGGTTAAGGAAGAGATGGAGGATATATGAGCTGGAAGAGAGTTCCATAATTTGGATGTGTAATTAGAGAAGAGCGATTCCCCTGCTGTGTTGTTGGCTTTAGTTACTTTAAGAAGGAACTTATTGCTAGAGCAGAAGCACCTGTTACTAGAGTGGGGCTGAAGTAGATTTTGCAATGAAGGGTTTTTATTTTTCTGGTAGATACAGAATTTTATGAGGTAGCGTTAAGTTGATTGTAATGTAATGGCTGTGGAAAGTTTAGTCAGTTGAGCTGCTTTAAAGCTGTGCAGTGGTGTGATTTATATGGGGAGTCTGAGGCAAACCTAGCTATTTTGTTGCAACTGGATTCTAGTTTAGCTAAATCAGTTTTTTTACATGCCACGGTGGTGCAACAGTTAGCGTTGTCACCTCACAGCAAGAGGTTCTCTTGTTCGATTCTCGGCTGGAGTGCCTTCTATATGGAGTTTGCATGTCCTCTCTGCAGTCAAGTGACGCTTAAAAGGCATGCAGGTAGGTGCGTGTGTGAATTCTTTGAAGGTTGGGAGTCAGGCTGGCAACTCTGCACCGTAAAAATCTACTGCCAATTATTAGCAGACCGGAGTTCCACTGTGGCAACCCCTAACCGAGAAAAGCCAAAAGAAGTAAGAACAGGGGAGGCATAGAGAAGTATAGAGATGAGATGGGTGTGTGATATGGTTGTTTTTGAGTGTTTTGTAAGACACTGCCTATTTTGATAGAGGGTACCCAGTTTTTTATGTACTTTCTTAATAGGGTGGGCAATGCAGATATCAAAATCTCAAATTATTGTCAATCTTGACTCCAAGAAGTTTAGTGTGTGCTATAGAAGAGATAATAGTTTTATTGCTGGACATGATAAAAAAAGGTGGGATCTAAGGAGGTGGATCTAGAAGGTTTGAAGAGAAGATGTATATTTTTGTTAGGATTCAGAATTAGTTGGATATTGGATAGACATGTTTCAAGTGAGAGGAAGGATAGTTGAGTTAAGTGTTTGTACTTCATGCAATGAAGAAGCAGCACAAATTAGAGTAGAATCATCTACATACTGAATGACAGATGCATGAGAAGTACAAGTGTGAAGTTTGTTAGTATAGAGAGAGAGAAGAGTAATGGGCCTAGAATGGAGCCTTGTGGTACTCCAAGAGTGACTGGAAGAAGAGGAGAGAGTTCTTGCTGCCACTGTAATGCTTGTTGGTAGCCAGTTAGAAAGTTAATCCTCCATAAACTGGTTCCAAAGCTAAGACTTGGGTCAGAAAGTGTTTGAATAAGTATATTATGTTTAATCATGTCAAAGGCCTTTGACAGGTCTAGAAAGGTAGCCGATACAAATTTGCCATTATTTCTGTGGCTGTTAACTATGTTGGTGAAGAAAATTAGAGTGTGGTGGTACTGTAAAAGGGACGAAAGCCGTGTTGAGTGACTAACAGGAGTTTGTGGATATGCAAATAGTCCGTAATTTGGGTATGTATGCATCTCTCCAGGATTTTAGCTATAGGTGATAGGATAGCTATTGGATGACATAGTGCGTCAGTGCTATAGAATTACCTCCTTTATGACTTCTTCTTCTTCTTTCGGCTGCTCCCGTTAGGGGTCGCCACAGCAGATCAACTGTTTCCATTTCTTCCTGTCCTCTGCATCTTGCTCTGTCACACCAACCACCTGCATGCCCTCTCTCACCACATCCATAAACTTTATCTTAGGCCTTCCCCTTTTCCTGTTACCTGGCAGCTTCAGCCTTAGCATCTTTTTCCCAATATACTCTGCATCCCTCCTCAGCACATGTCCAAACCAATGTAATCTTGCCTCTCTGGCTTTGTCTCCAAACCTTCCAACCTGGTCTGACCCTCTAATATACTTTATTCCTGATCCTGTCCATCTTCGTCACACCCAGTGCAAATATTAACATCTTCAACTCTGCCACATCAAGCTCGGACTCTGATGTGGGATTATATGTGATATTTTCCAAATTTTGGGGACAAGGGCTTCCAACAAGGATCTGTTAATTAGAATGGCTATTGGATAGGCAACAGCCTCAGCAGCTATTTGTAGGAATTCTGCTGGTAATTTGTCAGATGCCAGTATAGTGGGCTTAAGTTTTTTGAGGTACCTTTTTATCCTAAGAGTAGAGACAGGCTTGAAGTGAAATGAGTAGTTGTTGCTATGTGTTTACAGGCTTTTATGGAGGGGAGGTTATTAATGTTATTTTGCTGATTAGATAGGGCTAGAATGGTTTCGTTAAATTGAGTGGGTATGCTCTCAGATGTGTTTTCTGAGGTAGGGGAGGGAGTTCTACGTTTACCTGGTAAGAGAATTTTTGTTAACTGCTGCCCAAAACCTTTGAGGATTGTTTTGAAGCCTTGTTTGTAAATTGTAGTAGTAGTTAATCTTGTCTAGTTTTACTAGTTTTTTTAACTTTGTTCCTAAGCACCTGGTAAGTTTGTTTAGCTGCTTGGGACCGGACTATGTGCCAGTGGTCCCAGGCTTTATCTCTGGTTTGAAAAGTGATCTGGTGTCTAAGGTGCAGTGTTAGGTTTGATTCGGATAGCTCTGGGAGGGGCGTGTAGGTTTAGGATATTTAGGAAGGTGGAACTAAAAAGTTTAACGGCCTCTTCTAGGTCAAGATGTTTCAATGGTGCCTGGTTACAATGTTTTAGATCAGTAATGAAGTTGTTGGGGTTAAAGCTCTTTCTATTTCTTATTTGTTGGCAGACAGTTCCTTTATGATGGATATACTGTCTCAGCAAAAATGTTGGTAGATGGTCACTTAAGCCATCAGGGAGGCAACCTGCATGAGAGGGGTTGAGTGGTCGATTTAACATCCAGTCCAGTACCGATTCCCTCTTAGATATTTTGTCAGTTTTGGTAGGAGTTTGGATGGTCTGTGTGAAACCATGAAGGTTAAAATGATTTGTTGGGGCATGAAAGTTACAAGTAAGCCAATCTATGTTAAAATTACCCAATATAATGGTTTCATTTTGGAGTGATGTGCAGGACTAAAAGAGTAGGTTCTCGAGAGTGGCTATATTTTTTCCTGGTGGCATATAGCATCCTATTATATTTGTTTTTTTTAGAGTTGAGTTTTAGTTTGGCAAATATTGTTTCTGCTTTTTTCCAAATTAGAATGTTTTATATTTAATATCTCCACAGAAAGGTGATTTTTAAATATTATGGCAATGCCACCACCTTTTCTGTCAAGTCTATCCTTCCTTAGGATGTTACTTAGGATGCTGTATCCTGGTGGAATGATTTCATTGTCGGAGATGTGTGGCTTTAGCCATGTCTCAATTATGACAACTACGGCTGGGGAATATTGTGACAGGCTAGCATGCAGATCATTTACTGGAACTGCTTCTAATACTTAGCTTTAATAATAGTAAATCAGTTGCTTTCCTGGGGAGAAGAGTTAAGTTGTTGTGGTAGTTGGGAAGGTGGGAGGTAGGTGCGATTAGAGTAGTTGATGGTCCAGGGTTTGGCTGGATGTTGGCACAGCAAGATAGCTTACAGGCTATGTAGAGTATGGCCTTCAAAATTTTTGTTACGTCCCTATCATATTTTATGGAGAACGTGGTGGTGGTGGGGGGGGGAGGTAAGGTAGTCATGTAAAAGGAACACAGTCAGTGGGAGAAAACGAAAATAGAAGGAGAGAGAGAGAAATGCTGTAACTTAGTTTTGGTAGCTAGGGGAGCAGTAGTATGATAGGTAGGAGGTTCCTGGAAATTGATAATAAAAGCAGTAAAGAAGCTATGTGCAGTATTAGTATGTTGTTATTGGTCTGTTTAGATGTGTGAAATGATGCATTGTTAAATGCAGTAATAGAGGGAATATCCGATGGGTCAGTTCTTAGGGAAGGGCTAAAGGAAGTGTATTGGATAGAAGAAATTGGGGGGAATGATTGAGTTAGGTGTGGGTAGTATCTGGTTAGGTCAGATGTTAGGTGCCTGTGTGGATGACTGGGTGAGGAGATGGTTGGGTGTGGCTAGGTGTAAATAAAAATAAGTATAGTGGGGCGGGTAGAAATTGGGGGTAGGGTAGGTGAACAGAGGGGCAGAGCCGAGGACCAGGGATCCTAAGAGAAACAATCAGTACCAAAAGGTAAGAGTCTCATAAAATCCCTGTATTTAAAATGAAACAAAGGGTAGAAAAAAACTGAGGAAAAATATCAATAAAGGGTGTCTGTGAAGGAAAGCTGGCTCATTTCTTAGACTTGCTGAAAAGGGGAGAAGCACTTTCACAAAATATGTTATGCATAATTCTAACTGCAAAACCTTTTCTTTCATTACTTTTTATGAATTTATAGGTTATACATTTGAGATGGGTATGTTGCACTTAACACCCATTTGAACATTACAAACCAAGGGGGGATTACAGAAACAAGACCCACTACTATAAACAGTAAACAAATATCCAAGTAAAACTTCTACATATAAAAGTCAAGCACCTTAAAAATTCTACACATACATTTAGAAGAGTGGTTCTGCTTTCCATAAACAATCATATATAAACTGATAAAAGCACAAACGGACAGAATACAGCATGTCTAAGGTGAAAAGATGACAAATACTTTCTACAGCTCAATGAAATTCTCATGGCACTCTGGATAGGATATTAATGACTTTCGAAAATGCAAACAGAACATGTAAAGACGGATCATGACGTGTGCTTGTACACGTGTATGTATTTATGGTTACAATTTAAAAGAATAAACACTTTTTACTATTTAAAAAACCATTAATACTCTTATGAACGAATATTCTTTCAAATATTGTCATTGCCAGCAGTCTTTTGTATGGTACTGCATTGCAGCAGGGTAAGAGAATATGCCCTTACTCCACTGCTGTGCAATCTCAGAGTATATATAATCAGCAGGGGGTGTGGGTGGTGCAGGGACCGCACTTGCAAAAAAAAAAAAACTTTTGTATATTTTCAATAATTTCAGATTCACTCTAAAATGATCTCTTTTTGTAGATTCATTCTTGACAGAGTGTTTGAGATTTCATGAGACATGCACTCACACACGCGCATGCACACAAAACCACATTCACAAAAGAGTGTGCAGCAGACAGAGAGAGAGTGAGCTGAAATTGAACAATTTTAAATTATGCTAACTAACCCTTTTTAGGAATTGCACATAAAATTTAGGTGCAGCTTTAAAACTGCTAAACATTCACATTTAAAATGGTAACCCCCACATCTGTACTACAGTACTTTAAAACTAATACCCATTGCTTAAGTTACCTAATATAACACCAATCTTCAGAAGTGAAATAGTAATCCTGAAACAAACATAAATAAATACTTTTTGGCACTCAGACGGATAAACTTACTCATCAAATTTGGACACAGTTCCAGTCAAGGCCTTCACTGCTAACATTACTTTTACTTTAGCAAGCAGAAGTAAAGTAGTTTAAGTACGCTTTCTCACTATAACCACACCACTATTCAGCAGTAATGCAGTCAGTTCTGCTCTTCTTTCTACACTTAACTGACATGATTTCCTACTCTGCTGTCTGAAAAACAGCTAAGCAAAGCAATTCCATTGTTTAAATTCTTTCCTGTTGCTCATCTAGCTGAGCTGCATTGTTGTGTAACCTGAAGGAAAAAAACTTTTGGTGCATCCAGTAAAGCTTCCACAGTTGTTACAGTGACAGCAAACCATGACCTGGTGCAGCTGTTTTAGTTCTGTCGAGACAATATTTACTGATGATTCAAGCTCACAGACCATTTGTAAAAGTTGTACCCTGTGAACACTTATTCTCCATTTTTAAGTTAATCAGTTTACGAGATTCTACCATTTTGTAATATATATGGAAATATTTCCAGCTTCAAAGTGCTCTGTCCAAATAATTAAAAACAGGACTAGTATTTATTTTCAAGCCAACACCCCGAACTTTGCTTTGGAACGGATGTCCTAAAGACAGTTTTCTCCCTTCACAGTTTACAGGGTTAATTAGGAAAATGACTGTCACTCAGTGGCGGCTGGTGACTTCAAATCAAAGGGGGGCTGCAGGAGACAGCTGAATGGGCCAACCAGAAAGGGGAGGAGCTATGCTCAAAACTACAAAAACTAACTTTAATTAAATACGCTGCACTGGGTGGCAAACCATCATTAGGAGAGTCCAATTAAGACAAAAATAAGTGTAGAAGAATAAAAATATTTCAATGCATTGGCTGCATGACAGCTTACTTAATATTTAGATGGAAACAAAAGGTTGTGAGGCATGAAAAAATAAATTACTTTTTAAATACATTACTGGAATGCCAGTCAAAATCAAGTACAAGCAAAACCAGAAGCACTCAACTCAAACCACTTCTCCTTGCACTGCAGTTCTAATTATAATTTATATTCAGCTTTATTAAAGTGCCAAATAACATGCTGAAAGTAGAAATCTCTGTGATGCCCCCACTTGTAAAAATGTTTCTTATCCAAAAAAGACCTGCTGCCTGACAACTATCTACTTGTTTCATGGGGAAAACATGCAAGTAAAAAATGAAAAGCAAACAAGAAACAAGCTCAAGATACATTGCTTAATGGCTTACTGTACAGGTTATGGACCACACATGATTGGCACAGTCTTTTCCTGATCTTAGAACAGCTCCATCAGTACACATTTTGAAAGGGGAAAAGTAGTATTTGTTTAAAAAGTAAGTCTCAGGGCTACCTGGCCTATTCCCACAAATAGGTAATAAATCTTCTCAAACTGCTCTGCCTGCTCTTTGATTGTCTTTGAGATTTTATTCATAATGAAAAAGCAACACAATTACAGTTTTAGCAGACCAGGATAGTGTATTAGATAAGAGATAATAGATAAGACAGGGAGAAAATGAATTAAATAAGTCATAAAATTATTGCCGTCTCAATATATTAAACAACAGATTGAAACTATTTCAGGGCAAGTAAAGGAACAAAATGAAGGGGGTTCTTTGGGAGCTTTTGTAAAGAAAAGGAAAACTTTAAATAGCCTTCTTGGAAATACAGAAAATGTACAGTGCTATGACAATTTGCTGTAACAATAGACAGGTGACTTTCTTTGTTTCTGAAGTCATGCCTTGTGGGTGAAAGCTCTTCCCAATAGTTTATAAGCTGGCTTCGGATGTTACAGCTCTGAATACCCTCTCTTCGGTCATAATGTAGGTTAAATCCCTTGCCAAGGGTTTACAACTTTCAGCATTGAATACCTCCCTTACCAGCTGTCATGTCAGGAGGCCTTAGAAACAGCTCACGTATTGTAGATGTGTTCTAATCTCTATGAACGTTAAATTCTCGACTGAATTCTGTGCAACGTCTGTGTACCATGGGGTATGCTAATCACTGTAGCTAGGTCACCAGCATTTAAAGGTATATGCCCATATGTGATAGCCTCATTTATTAAATTTAACAACTGAATAGAAAAGAAAAACAATAAACCTTGTGCAGGGATTAAATCCAGGCCCTGCTGATTTCTCTGTAGTTGTCACTGTCTCAGGATTCAGGAGGAGTCACATATTAGTACCTGCTCCCTCTCTAACAGTGGTTGTTTCTGCTGTACTTTTAACTGTGATACAACTGTAGTGGTGATTTCTTTCCTTTTAATAAACAGTCATCCAAATGCAGTACAAACCATTAACCTAATCCTGTATTAAGAACTGAACAGGACAAGAATAGTTTGTACTGCACTTGAAACAACTGCTTTTGTAGGAGATACAGGTAGCTAACTGCCCAGAGACTCCTTATTTGTCCAGAAGCACTGATAACTACATATACTGCAGGGGGGGGTTCCTGATACATATAGGTGGTAGCCTGCCAGTTTAATTTCTCAAAATCCGTAGGTTTTTTAACCTACATTGACAGAAATTAATTTTATTCATAAGTCAGAGTATAAAAGTTCATGAAATCAGTATTGTTTCAGTATTTGATGTCTGACAAGAGTGCTCTTCTCAGCACCTGTAATGTGCCCAGAATTGCCTCCTTCTGCCATTCATATGGGGTTACATGCACTGGTAACATGTTTAAGTATGAATGTAAATTCTTTCTTATTAGTCATGTTGCTGCTACTATGACTGAAAGTTTCTGGATCTCTTTCTTCCACATTGATGCCATTTCTACTTGCAAAGCCTGGTAATTTAATAGTTTGTGCCTGTTGATATGTAAAATACTATGTTTGTGTGGTGTAGTAATTTCAATGATTGGTGCAACTTTTGTGTTTTTTTGCTTGGACTATTATATCTTTTTTCCATGCATATATTTTTTCAACTGTAGTTAATGGGTGATCCCATGTGGTATAAACATCATCATTGTTGATAATGCTTCATGGTTCATGTCTTGAAATCTTCAATGCTTCTCAACTAGTTCTATAGTGTAGTTTGCACAATCCCCAATGCAACAGTCTTGTCACATTGTTCTGCCTTTCAGTGTACAGATCCTCAGTGATGAGTATATCTATCACAGCCAGCAACAAGATGTGTAACAGCTCCATTACAGAACTGTCATGTGTATGTTTCTCCAACTTTTTCAATGAATTTTCTACAGCAACATGTATGGAGTCCACTATTTTGGACTGCCATTAAAAGCCTTTCATCTTTTTTTTTTGGTCACCTCTCCTTAACCATTCCTGTGTGAAATCTTGGTCAACATGAAGTTGTTCCAGACGTTTTCTGTACTTGGTACAAGATTTGTGGACTTTTCCAATTTTCTTCCCTTCTCTTCTGATCATTTTCTTTATATTTGTTTTTTTATTGTTTTTTGCACTTTAATTTGCTATCTGATTCTTGTCTACTTCTTTAATTTCCATTCTGACTTTACTCCAAAATGCTTCTGCTAAATGAAGCAAATATGTCACCTTAGACTTCTCCTCATGCCTTCCTGGTGAGGTCAGAAGGTATGTATGCAGTTCCACTATTGCAGATGTATACACCTAGTCAGTTTTGAGCAGGTCCATGCCTCCTTCAAAGTAAAGGATATATGGTATTGTTATGCACTGTTTTTTATACATTTGATATGAGCATAAAACATTATTCTTGTTTTCTTGTCCAACTGATTCAAATCTTTTTGGGGCCAGTTAATTACACCATGGCTGTAATTTGTTATATATTAAAATTATTTTGTAGAGGACAAGCCCCCATCATTCCCCAGTATGAGAGATGCAACCCCACACTCATTGAACTAAGAGAAGGAGATGTGTGGTATGCATCTTCCACTAATCACACATACATGTTTTCAGTCCCACAGAGTCCATTTAATGTCTTTAAATTTTCAGTGAGGACCCAAGAACTAGTTGCCTGTCATATAGAACATATCGACTGTGAATAAATTGTTTCTTTCCCGATGCTGGCACTTTCCACTGTGATGTATCACAGAGATGATAGACCAAGTCCACTTATCTGTGTTTATGAAGTACCTGAAGCAAGAACTCTCCTTCTTAAGCTTTACTTTGTACACAAATGACATGATTTTATTAAATGTGGATACTTTTTTTCCTAAACTATAAGATAAATTTTAAGCTGACTTTCCTAATATTTGGTATTTGGCCTCCAAAAACAAGCAAAGCCACTGACCACCATGATCTGTAGGGCTTATGTTTGCAACCTTCAGTATGCTGGCTGAACCCCCCCCGCGCTTTGCTCCTAAAAGATCCCTTAAACAAAATCATCTCCCACATCATCCAGCAAAAATATTTGGACTCATCTTGTATCTCACTTTGTCATTTACAATACATGCTGAAACTGTAGTACAGAAAACTTTTTCTTAAGTAAATTATGCAGAACACTCTTACCCATACTCTCCTCTGTAACAAGAAATGTATTAACTAACAACATTCTGCTTCCTAAGTTTAATGCTAGTTTCCTTGTCCTAGCCCTTCACCCTAGTGCTGACTCCCATCTTCTCTAAATTACGTTCAGCAGAGTTTGCTGATTTATCTGTCTGTCAGAGCCTTGTACCTATCACCAGGGCTGGCCATGGGTGAAATGGTGCCATAAGTGAAAGGGATCCAAGGCAGCACTCCCTACTTCCTACCTACTGCCCATACCCCTCAGCATAGCCTTTTCACCTTTTTCAGATTACTTTTCTCTACCTCTTTGCACATTTTGCCTTACTCTTCAGATTTTTTTCCTGCATCTCTTCAACACACCCTAAGTGAGGCAGATGTTACTGTTATAACTGTAAAAGAAATAACTAAAGTAAACCATAAAAAGCTGCCTGGGTTCTAGATGCTCCGATGTAAATTTTAGTTTTCCATGCAACATTTTTGATCCAGTGATGCCTGAACAAAATCTTGACAAAGGAAATAAATTAGATATTGCTCTTCAGATGTGTATTCTTGCATCCTTTCAACACGGCATAACTGTCAGAGAGTGTAATGTAATAACCGTGGAATAAATGAACAAATTAAATTGGGGGGGGGGGTTATATATCTTTTGAACTAATGATTGGCCTGGACAAAAAAAAAAAAAAAACAAGCACAAGGTGAGAAATTTAGTATTACTCTCCAACCTTGTTTTTTTGGCACTTTTTCAACACTCTAACTGGCCAAAAGTGCATTGCAATAACCGTGAAGTAAACAATCAAATTATGCAGGAAGCCTGGGGACTAATAGGCCCCAGAAGCCATAAGTTTATAGATGGTTTGTGGTACATTTTATGTCTAAACAAAATTATAAATTATGAAAAGAAATTGAGTTATACTCTCTGAATTTTGATTTTTCTTGCATCCTCTCAGCACACCCAAACTGATCAAGACTGCACTATAATAACTTTGTAAGAAATACCTGACTTAGTCCTGGGGTCTAAGGGCCACTAGAGTCCCAAAAGTCATATTTGTCTAGATGTCCGGAGCTGCATTCTTTTTAGAACATTTTTTTAACCTTTTGATCCAGTGGTTTGAATGAACAAAAATTGTAGGCAAGGAAACAAATGTACTCTTCTTACATTCTTTCAACACACTCTAACTCATCAAGACATTACTGTAATAACTGTGTAGGAAAATATCTGTATTAGGCTGCGGCCTAGGGGCCACTAGGCCTGTAGAAAGCAATGGGTTATAGATGCTCTGAGTTGCAATTTAGAGCATTTGACTTGCCTTTGTATCCAATGATTTGCCTGAACAAAAATCACAAGAATGGAAAGAGATTCAGTTTATTTATGTTTTTCTTTCAAGGAACAAATAAATTGTGTTTAAGACTTAGTATTCAAGGCTGACAAAATAGTAGTTAACAATAAACTAAAAAGACAAATGTATATAAGTATATGAAAATCATATCTGACATGCATTCTCATTGCTGCTATCAAAAGACAGTTGCCGTCTTTGTACCTCCCTGTCAAGCTGAGACAAAACTGAAACAACAGACTGAACACAGTAACATACGGCAACCTAGTGCCATCAGACTTACATAAAGCAGCATGTCTTCTTACCCCTACCCATCAAAACAGAGTGACCTGTATATGCATCTGCTGTTTAATTGTCAGGAAGTTAAAAACAAGCAAAAAAAAAAAAAACAGCCATGGTAATGTAGCCCATCTTGCTATTTCTAAATAGTACACTGCACTTACACAAATTATAGCAACCGTCTATACATACCTTCAAAGATTTTGAGAAAAGTAAAAAAAAAAAAAATAGAAACCACAATGTCCTCAGCCTCCACACAAACTAAAAAGACCTGTGCACACCACTGATGTCTGATTGTAAGGAAAGTTAAAGAAATAATGGTCACACTGTCTACAGCTAAAATAAGCTTCTGTGAACAGCAGGGACAGTACAAAGCAAAGCTGTCATCTTTTTTGATGAAGAAAGAGGGATAAAGCCAAAAGTAATAGGGGTACAAAGGCCTAAAATCACGCTTTTATTTTTTTAAATGACTGCTTTAATTAAACAGTTAATAGAACAACAGGTTCTACATCAACACACATTTTTTCTGAAGAATAAGAAATATGTAACTGTAATATTGAGCATCCATACCTCTCAACCTCTTACAAAAATAAATCTGGACAAAGCCATAAATAACGGGGGGACAAAGGCCCAAAAATAGGGACACTAAAAGTATTGCTCTTATAAACTTAGAAAGTCGATAGAATAACAGGTATTGAATTAGCATGAATTTTCTGAAGGGTATTAAGTCTGAAACTCAAATGTCTGTCTATATTTTCTGACTTCAACCCTCAATGATTTGCCAATGATTTTCAAGAAATAACAATTCTATGAGAAACAGACCAAAAATATGAGGCAAAAATCTGGACATTCTGTAAAAATGTATACAGATGAGAGGTATGTGGGCACCACTGTTGTGAAAAGAAGGAACAGTTGAGACATATAAGTATGGTTTTCTGACTGTGCTTTTCAAGACAAAAAATACGTATCTTCTACAGACTATATACTGCAGCTTTTTGTCTGACCCCCTGAAACACATATCCTGACTGTTACGAGTCACAGAACCCCACATAGCTTTGAGATTCTGTAAGTCATTATATATTTCATAGGTGAGATGGAGCAAATTGCTTGAAAAATTAGAAGACTGCAATGCCCACAGAGCATTGCAGGTATGGCTGCTTAAAGCAGCCACCAGTTTATGTTAAAAAAAATCAAACAACTGCCCTGGCTAAGTGGCACCCTAAGCAGCATCCTATGCCTAAGGCTGGCCATACCCATCACTGCTTGCTGCTACAAACATCACAATAGCAATCTTTGACAGCCAGATCCAAATCTCCACTGGCTGCGTTTATGTTTAAGCTATCAAGTAAAGACACTGCTCACCATTGGCTTCAGTGTTATTGTTAAGAGAGACAGCATATTCCTCTAGAAGCAACAACGTGCTGTCATTAAGCAGACCACCATTTGGCTTTACTATTGGAGAGCGGGCATTCATGAAAATTGGTACAGCTTTCTGAAATTTGCCGCTGAGATGTGAATTCAGCAAATTTTATTATTTTTTTGCATTGAATTGAAAGAACATTTGTTCACTGAGAAGGAGTGCAAGTGTTATATACATATATTCTGGTATGTCCAAAATTCTTTTGTAAGTAATGTAAAACTGTCACTGTTGGTGTACATTACTGTCTACAATTTTATTATGTAATTGCTTTATTGTATGCAGTTGTATTATCGTGCTGTTCTATTTGTGCTCCCTAGTTAGTTCAGTTTGAGCCAAAATATATCTGATGACTGATTCACATACCCAGTAGTTAAATAATTAAATAAGTAAAATTGTAGACCGTGAGTAATGCTCGTTCTTTAGCGTTTCATGCTTGTCCTGTGGATCAACGCAAATGCTAATCTTTTTTCTGTACAACAGTGACCATTCTATTCGCCCATCCAGATAGCTATAATTGCTTTCTCGTAACACCTAAGCTTTCCATATGCTTCAGTTTCCATTTTACTATTTTTCTGAGTGCTACATTTTTTAGGAGGATGTATCACTGTACCACTTCAGTTTTTAACTGTATATGACATTCGCACAACCAACTTCCTAAGACATGAACACATTATTATAGTCATGCTGAATATCATTGATATGGCTTTTTGTAGTATTTTAGATACCTACCACACACACACACACACACACACACACACACACACACACACACACACACACACACACACACACACACAGCAAAGGCACCCTACATTCAAACAGGAAAAGCACCATACATTCAATCAAACAAACACACTTACCTGTCCCTGTCCGTTAATAACCACCGTACATTAGATCCAAACCCTTCCCGCGCAATACTCCAACTCGCGAGAGTAAACCTTTTCCCGATGAGACTGCAGCTCCCATTCCCGACTGCTGGTGTTGCAGTCCGGCCACAATGTATTATCCCAGCGTGTCTGTGCACTTTAAAGTGCACAGACGTCTCCTCGCGTTTCCCTATCAGGACTGCCGGACTGCCTTGAGCATGCACATACAGTAGACCAGTAGTCTGGATTACTGCGCATGCGCGAAGTCCGCGAATTTCAAAACTTTTTTTTTTTAATTTTTAGTTCTTTTTGTTTTGAGGGGGCTGCAGTCCGGCAGTCCAATAGCACGGGCCGCCCCTGCTGTCACTCATCCTCATTAGTGAAATGTCTGGTCCCTTCACAGGTTTTAAAATGTTGTTCACAAACACCTACATGCTTTCAATAAATGCAAGGTACTCTTCCTATTTGTAAAAGTTAACCACATCAAGCCAAGATCCTCTCCTTAAAAGTAAGGATCTCGTCCAATTCTAGGGCTGTACAGATTTTTATATTCACCTGCACAGTTTACAAATCATAAAGTGTTGAACAGTTTACTGAATAGGGGTTTAAGCAAAATGTTCAACACCTTCAAGTTAATATAAGCACCAGACTATGTCTGCCTTGTACGGCTGTGTCACATTTATAGACAACCCTCAGTACTTCACTTCCTCTGCTAACAACCTTCCAAAATATAATCTTTGCACTTCTAGAAAGAAACTATTACAGTACCACAACACCTACTGATTTAACACATCCACAGTCTCACAAAGGTACTGCCATTTAGTTAGTATTGATATTATCATCAGCTCAAAGAAAAATGGTCTTACACCCACATTCAACACTATTACTACCAACCTGTCTCTGGTTAAAATGCTGTGCCTCCCACTTATCATAAGTATTTGTTTAGAGCAAAGATAAGAAACCCAGGTGATCAAAAATAGTCTGATCTTGTCTGAATGTCCGAGTCACACTGTTGGAAATTTGTCAAGGTACAAAGTGAAAAGCATGGATACTCTCACACAACTCATAAAGTCACCTTGCCAAAGTCCCAAGAAAATGCTAATGTTACAGTTAGAATAAAGAAGTAGGGTGGTAAGGTACCACAGCCCCCCCCAACACACACACACACACACAAGATATGAAGTGAAAACTATACAAGTATAGTTTTTACATAGTCATAGGTATTTGGATGGCGCAGTGGTGCAGCAGTAGCGTTGTCGCCTCACAGCAAGAGGTTTTCCAGTTTGATTCTTGGCTGGGGCACCTTCTGTGTGTAGTCTGCATGCCCTCCCTGCGTTCATGTGGGTTTCCTCTGGGTGCTCCACTTTCCTCCCATGTTACAAAGACATGTGTCTGGAGCATTTCTCCCCGGGCCTCCCTGAAAATTGGCTTTGTTCCCAGTCGGACTTTCCCAGTAAACAAATGTTAAATAAATAAAAATAAATAAAGTAAACAAACAACCTAAAGAGTAAATTGCACATTGGTTTTATTCTAACATATCTACCAAAGTCAGATGGCTGGTCTGTCAGTGTTTCAAGTTTGAGAAATGCAGTCTCTGATAGCCCTGCTTCCAAACCCTGACCTTTACTACACAGACCATGCCCACAGAGATCGTCAATTTCCTGCCACATCAATTTTTAAGATGTCTGCAACATCATCTCCTTTAACACTGTTGTAATAAACCCTGCATTTTAAAAAAAATATTTCAAATAGCAGAAAGATCAGCAATAATGATTCATCTGCATAAAGCTGGCTCTTCTGCCTTCTGGTATCCTCTTTCTAAAACACTGGAAAACTCTCTATAATCAAATGGTTTAACATTCTAAGAAGTCTCTCTAGTTAATGCCCAGTTAACACATATTCAGATGTTGTCTTAAAAGTAGAAAAGCTCTCACTGAGCTGATCAAAATAATATGCATTGAACCTTGCCAAGGCAATGTGGCCAGTACATTACTTCTTGAATTGTCAAAGATACTGGACACCATCAAACCAACAGATTTTTTTTTTCTAAGTGCACTCTGTACCAATGTAAGTTTCTGTCTGTAGTACCCACTGGTTCAGTACTTACCTTAAAGCTACAAATCTACTTGTTCCATGGAGCTCTATACTTTACTCACTTTTTTTTATACTTAAGAATGACAAGGTAACGATGAGATGCTGACAGCTTAATCCAATATGCTGGTTCAACTCTTCTGCAAGTCAAGTTAGCCATCTCTGTTTTTTACCCAAATGTTCTTAAACAACGTGCAAGCCTCCTGGGAATGGACTAACTTTTCAACCACATGATCATCATTGATTTATTACATCCATGGGTTATTGACCCATATCAGTTGTGAAATCAGCAGACCTTACAGAGACAATTTCCTTAAGCTTGACTTCTATATGAAGTCCACCATTTCAGAAAATGAAACAGGCTTGGCATGTTACACATGCCTACAACTACAACCTTCATTACTACGTATACTAGAACAGCTATATCAATTCTTTCCTGCTTTCACTACTGTTTGCTGCTCATATACTTGAGTAACTTTCTCATAGAAATTACACAAACCCTAGCTAGCCTACAACAGGATGGCATGCCTTCCTGCTGATATACTTTACTCCTTTCACAACCCCACCACGGTTGGACTAACCTATTAAATTAGCACATACCTCGGAATACTTAGGCTATGTTACATTCCTCTTTTACTGTAGTGACATTTGCCACTTTTTCCCTAAGCATTCCCCCCAATCCTTCATCCTTCCTTAGTTTGCTCACTATCGATTAACATGTCACATCAAAGACTTTTGCTTTCTTTATTTCTTCATCTATCCATGCTGTTTGTCTTTGGCTCTTGCATAATATCCTTATGTTATATATACTTCTGGAAAGAAATAAAACAGCACACATTACAGATAAAATTAAATGCAGATGTTTGAAACCAAAGTCTGATTACTGCACTGAACTTTGCAGACTATAACCTCTTCAGTACTATATTATTTTTTTTTTGCACAATACTAATAAAATAACTTGTGTATGCAACATACAACATGTACAACACTGTACAGTTTACAGCTTTAATGTCTCAGGTTAAACTTTTAAGACAATATGGATGATAATCTCCAGTATATAGATCTAACAAGAAATCAGATCTAACATCATACACTTTTAATGTCCTTTTTATAGACTTTTTCGTGCCATTGAGATCTTGTCCATGAGAACAGCCTGTTAATGTTAACAGTTTTGGAATTTGTGTGATCTCATGCAGTCTGTTGATAAGCTACTTTGTTTCAAGGTGAATTATGTCACAGATTAGGAGTCGTCCTTGCCTCCAACCTGGTAGTCAGTTGTTCATTTTTTGCAGCTGCGTCTCAGGAATTAAGGAGTTATGCTTATCAGCATTTTTCTTCAAGCTGTACTAGATACTGAACATTCATGCTACATACAGCTGGATGCAGTTTTTTACTTGATTTTTAGCTAAGAGCACTTTAACCCCTTAATATATATATGTATGTTAGTAAACAGAAATGTACATACATCTAAATGACTATATTTTCCTACATATATTCTAAAGCATGTGTGTCCAACCCGCGGGCCGCATGTGGCCCTCAGAGCTCTTCCATGCTGCCCGCGACCCGTTAAGTACCCCTTAAAGTAGAAATTAAACTTTTTTTTTCGTTCGCGTCCTTTAACGTTTATGCGCATGCTCCACATTACTTGTTTCACTTTTTTTTATGCCAGCGTCTTTCTGCTGGTATGCGCATGCGCCAAAGTGCCATTTTTTTGCGTTGCGTGATATATTCATGATCAACAGGTGAAGGAAGAGCATTGTGATTGCGGCGAAGAAAGAACTGAGAGCGAGGGGGATTGTAATATTTATTTTATTTATATACACTGACTACACTACACATCTCCTGCAGTAACAGGTAAGTCGTTAGATTAGTCTTAGTGTTAACTAGTAAAGTCATAACCTGTGGGTGATCCCGCTCCTTTTGGTTGGCGAATACAAAGTGTTAGGAGGCTGGCGCCGGGTCATGGCGAGAAGAACTGACGTCGCACGCGTAGTAGTTAAACCGCCGACCGGCGCGCCATATCCTCAGTCTTTCTTGCCCAGAGAAGGGAGGATAAAAAAGGAAAGGCCCAAAAAAGATAAGCAATACCCAACAACCAACAACCATAACATAATAACAACTACAACAGACAGAAACCCCCAAACAACCCAGGGAAAGGGGAAAGGAGGAATCGGGACTGTGTGGATCATTTCAATAGCAAACATCATCAATTAGGTACAAACTGTTACTATGTTCCTGCTGTGCACTGCTGCAGTTATAATGTGTGAATAGAATCAAAAAAACTCTGAAGGGAAAACAAAAAACTCACATTAACGCTAATGCCAAAACTTAGGGTGGCAGTGGCAAACCTGCCTGCCTAGAAGAAAGGGCAATGGAGATAATGCAAAAGTGTAAACTGCTTTACAAGTGGTAATCAAAATATCCTGTGTAGCCAACTTAAATAGATAGTAATGCTATCCCCTATTGGAATGAGGTCTGATCCCCAGTGAGGTATCCCTTGCATGTGAATAAAGTAAAGCAGAAGTCTGATCCCATCAGGAAAATCCTTGCTTAGCTTAGAAACAGCCTGTGAGCCTTCACCAAAGAAAAAAATAAAATATAGTTTGAAATGAAATGAATAAAAGGTTCTGCTCAAAATAATAAAAAACTGTCTGTGAATGGATACAAAGAATAATGTCTTTTTTCCTTTTTTTCTGTGACTGGCATAAAAAAAAAAAAAATGGTGACTGGCAGAAGGGTTTCCATATGAAGGGGCATGAAATGGCAAAGGTTAGTAATGGTTAAGGACATCTAATGAAATATATACTAATGATATGAGAAAAGGTATCAACGATACCCTCCTAGACACCGAATGGCCAACAAAAGGCAGTCTTTAACGTACAAAAAGCCAAATCTAAGGCAGGGCAAGATAAAAAACAGGAGGTCAACGGAATGGCCAAAGCAAAAAGATGACAACCAAAATAAAACAGGTCTAGGAAGGTCCCAGGGTGTGCTCTAAGAAATTGTTTAAACAAAGGGTGAAAAAATAAGTGAGCCAGGACATGGAATAAAATCTAATGCGAGGGTCTTGACAGAAGGCAGATGGCTTGGCTTTAACGTAAACTGTAGTTGAAACCCCCTTAGTAGGATATAATAGTAAAAGTAAATCAAAAAAAATCAAACTCCTCAGATTATGCTCAAACCTTTCCTAAAATATTTTTTCTGGTAAAGAAACATTTTCTAGTAACTAAGGTCCTTGTTTTCCAAAAGCCATCCGAAAAATCCAAAGAAGCTGAGATCCCCCTATCAAAAAAAAAGAATCAAAACAGGTGTGATATGCAGGGACTGTGTCTGACATTTGAACATCCAAAACTTGGGGAGGAAAAGAGTGAGGAAACAATTCTAAAACAGTGAGGATACTATGCTGATCTGGATCTAGCAGGAATATACCGGTGCTGGCAGTGGCATTTTGCTGAGTATTAGGCACAGTCTGGTGTCAGACTTTCAAAAGCATAGACTCCTAGGTTGGCAAAGAGGCAGAGAAGAGCATCCACTTTCCAAGTGGCAATGTGAAACATCTTGATACAGGAAAAGTCTTTTCAAAATTTTTTGGAGAGAGTCTGAGAAATAGGCTTGAGTGAACGAAGCCACTGTGTGATGTTAAGGATGTTCCAATCTCCATGCTCAGCCACCACTTTCTGTGCTTGGAGTACATCATCTCCACACTCCACTGTGGAGGATCAGATGGTGTCTGCTCAAACATCTGTGTCTTAGTTCTGCCCTGTCCTGCACAGAATTGGAGTACAGTCCAAATCCAGCAGTCACTGACTGGAAATCATTCCTGGTCTGCAAAAATTGCTGCTAAGGTATTCTGTGGCTTTGATGGGTCACCCTGGTTGAATGTTGAGTCTGTCTGCCTCAGAGGCACTGTGACTGCTAATCAATCCTGTTCTGCAATGAGCAAAATCCATGCAAGAGGCCAATTGTCCAAGATATTCAGATGCTGTTGTCGTGCTCTGTGGAGGTCTGAGGCTGTGCTGATACATTGAAGTGTGTTCTCTGCCATCAGGATGGAGAGCTCCGGCAACTAGGACTTCATCTTGACCCAGGTCACAGATAGTCCCTTGTTTAGGTGAGAGTCTATTAGACATTTCTGAGAAAAGTCTTGTCTTTGTATTATCTTTGGACAGTGATGAATGTAAGTGATGTATTGAGTTGAGTCAGGTTGACTTTTGTGCAGTTTTGCATGAACCCAAGGCTTCCAGATAAAATACCCCAATGCAAGAAGAGGTTAGGGATAACGCCAGTCATATAGGTGAACCAGTGAAGTTCCATAGTAGTTCAAATATTATTGCTGCAAGGTATAGGTCAGTCTTTCATTGGGAAAGCACAGAAAGGGTAAAGACCAGATGAACCAGCCAGCTACTCACACTGTACCAGTCTCCACTAAACTTAACTGGATCTTGTGCTCAAGCAATTTGTAATTGTCCTTGCTTTCCAGACAGTGAAGGGATGTACTGTGGATGGAATGAGTATTGTGACCAGAAAAAAGGACTCCTGGCAATCATCGCTAGACCTGTTTCGTTGGGCTCTCTCACAGGCGAGAGGCTCACAGAACTACAAGACAACCGTAACACCCACCCTGGGCAGGAACCAAAAGGTAACGAATCAGATGTGACTCCAGTGAAGATGAAAGGGCAGCAGGTCTCAAGTCTTTGCTCAGTGATCTGGGGAGCCATAGAATTGTGAGCCTGGAGTGCTAAGGGTACACTCCAGATGTCTTGAATGTTAGAAGGAACACGTAAGTACTGAATTTCCCTCAACGTGTTTACCTTTCTCAGCTGGGCTTGAGAGAATGGACAAATCCAAAAATTCTCACGTGTTTTCCTTTACTTTCGACTCATGCCCCAAAGAGAAAAGAAAAAGGCCTACTTTCCAGGGCCTACCCTGGATCGCCTTCATTGGAGTGAAGTAAAAATCTGTTTGAGAGCCAAATAACGCCTGTAGCCTCGGTGAATAAAAACCTGAAACCAAATAAGGCCAATGAATATTAAAACCAAGAGCCCAAGCCTCCTATCTAAACTGCCCAGACGGGAGTGTGGCCTGCCTCTAATTTGTTCCAGCCTATGACTTCTGTTTAGAAAAAGGCTGACCACTGATGGACCAGAGGATTGTGCAGGAGAACTTTTAATACGATCTGAAAGAATTCTGAGCCCTCTGCTTCTGCCCTGTGACGCCTGCCAACTTTCCTAGACTGAAAAATCGGAAGAAGGGCAAAGACCCTACCCGTGCTGGCCTGCATTAATATTGAAAAACGGTACTTGAAGCAAAATGGCTCAACCCCCTGCGCTTTCTTAGCCCTGTCTTCCTAAATAATCAAAAACTCACAAAAGAACACAAGAACTTTTGCTCTGCATTTTTTCCATACACTCCTGCTCCACTTAAAGCCCTCAAATTTTGAGACATCAGGAACCATGCCATTTAAACTGTAAACTCTCAAAGAAAATAAAATTCCAGTGGGCATGCACATCTTAAAAGCTGACCCCATGGCGGCCGCCTTAGCCCTCCCTGAAGAGCACACAGGCCACACCTAGAAGCAAGCACCATCAGCTAAAGGATCTTTAACATGCTCAAACAAATTATGCCTATCAAGCAGGGAAAAGCATCAATAAAAAACATGCAATTTAAAAACCTGAAGAACTGGAACTAAGCAATACTTTTTCACCTTTGTCAGCAGCCCTAGAGCAAAACAAAAGAGGCATGAAGATTTCAACGTACCTTCGAAAAACTAACCCCGGGTTGAGAAATAGTTATTTAGATTTCAAACTGAAAATCATATAAGCCTCTACTGGCCTCTGAAATTCTGTAATACTAAGAACCAAATAACTAAACCAATAGTAAAGAATCTTAACCCTGCTTCAGCTGGAGAAAAGAACAAATATCTAAAATCCAGAGAATAGCCAAAGGTCTATAAAAAAGCCCTGAAAAAATTCCTAAGTGACAATTAAAGATGAAAAATCCTCCACTTCCCACTTGACAAAAGTTTTAGGCCTGAACTCTGCTCTGGAGAAAGGGTTTGGACCCCTGAGAAGCAGAAGGAGAGGAGCCCTCTGTGCTTCTGAAAAATAGTCCGGAAGACCTAGAAAAACTCAGCTGAAGACTCAGAGCAATCTTGAGAGAATACCTCTGCTGCCTCTGTCTCTGTCCTAAGCTAGAAGCCAAACATCTGCAAGGCACAACACTGCTCTAATCTACAAGGATGCCTAGA
Source organism: Protopterus annectens (assembly GCF_019279795.1). Classification (NCBI taxonomy): domain Eukaryota; kingdom Metazoa; phylum Chordata; order Ceratodontiformes; family Protopteridae; genus Protopterus; species Protopterus annectens. The sequence goes on along the minus strand of NC_056733.1, from coordinate 1,205,902,440 downwards.
CCTGTTTCAAGGAAGGATCAAATGTTTCTGAAAATGTTATGTACCTACAAACTTGTGTTAATTTTATATGGAGTCAGGATAATGTGGAAGGATACCAATCAAGAAATGTGTATTTTACTAAATAACAGAAGCACAAGAACAATAAATAATCAAGATTTGCTTTGGTGTGTGTGTGTGTGTGTGTGTGTGTGTGTGTGTGTGTGTGTGTGTGTGTGTGTGTGTGTCTCCTCTTACGAGCTTTAAAATAAACCAAGCACCTACCACCCTGCTTATAAATGTCTACTTTGCAACAATGAAGCATGAATGGTAAAGCTCAATAAAAGTACATACATTTTGAATGCTATTCTACTGTGTGCTTTTTTTCTTTTAAAATCCTTCAGAATACTGCTGTGTTCCTGAGTGAACCACTCAAGTACATTGCTGTTTCCTGTAGATAGGGTTGGATATTCACATTTACAGTTATCACAATTACTTCTGAGAAAAAAATATTTACAACACATGCCAAATACGGAGAAACTGCCAACAATGTTTGTGCAACATTAAAAGTAAATATAATGGCATGCAGTGCTAGAAAGATAGAAAAAAAGCAAGTACTGGCTGCAGGTACTGTGTTTGGCACAATTATTTAATCTGCAATACAACCTCAGCGTCTTCAGCTTGTGTTTTAATGACTGCAATATGTAAGAATTACTGGTATGAATTGTGTGTGTGTGTGTGTGTGTGTGTGTGTGTGTGTGTGTGTGTGTGTGTGTGTGTGTGTATTGCAGTGCTAAATGTTACAAAGCTGTTGCATATAGCAGAGTATCACCAGCATCATTTGATTTTTCCAGACGTTCCTTTATTAATGTTGCAAATGTATTTATTATAATTATAGCAATAAGCAGACTTCTACGGTGGTGATGTTACAAACTCTGTTCATACACACTGTGTTGTCAGTGAAATCATATGACTATTAGTCTGCTATGTGACTGGATGAGTGAATGGTCACTATTCTAACTACACACCCTTTATGTCTCTGAGCAAGTTTCGAAGAAACTAATGAGATATGTTGTTGTATGTGAACTCATATTATTATAACATTAGTTAAATATAAAGCTGCTATGTGACTGACAACAGAAAGTATATGGGACTGCCTAGTTAAGTAACTTAGAGTTTGTGTGTGAAGACAGCTAGCCTATTACAGAATCCTTTAGTTTAGTTTGTATTACTCCGCGTGTACCTGGGGTCTTTTGCTCTTCAGTCTACTTGAGAGAAGAGACCTTTTTTTTTTTTTTTGTCCTCACTTGCCGTTTGCAATGATGTATTTTACATGCGGCCCCGAGACCATTTCTGTTGACTCAATGCGGCCCTTGCAACTGAAAAGGTTGGACACCCCTGTCTAAAGTGTACATGTATCTAACTAGCAAACAGAAGTGTGCATGCATCTAACTAGCAAACAGAAGTGTGCATGCACTGTTATTTTTACTACACATTTTAATAAACAGAAGTATATATGTCTACATGTATATATCTACCAATTCTCCTTTTTTGTTTTTAAAACACACGAAACAGTCTACATTGGTATATATTTTTGGTCAAATCATAATTCTTATGATTTATTGAAAACACATTAGGAAACAAAACATTTAGTTTTCTTTTGATACAGCAATTAAAAACAGTTTTATATGGTTAACACAATGATAACAACCATTACTACTAGAACTGGATGAATTATTTAACCTAACAACTTTTTTTTAAGACCATTTTGCAAAAATGCCCCACCAGTCATGAGCTGTATTTTGCAATTGCTAAAGTAACTATTTGCTTTTATTTATGACTATCCAGTGATTTTAGAGAAAATTGTACATTATTTTGTTGTAAAGGCACTGCAGCCTTGGTTTTTTTTTGGAATAAACATACGTGTCATAAATGTTAAGCTTTGATTTGTTGGTATACATACAAATGAACTGAGGAGCAATTTCTGTGAACAGTTTAAAACTTGACATCAAAATTGTTTCTTTACACAGACTTACAGAGTGTTGTAGAAAACATGGTTTACACACTAAAAAATGCTGTTTACATATTAAACCATTTACTGTACAACAAATGCTTGCTTGTACCAAATGCTTTTGCATTTGTACACACATGGGCTATAATGTACACTCAGTCCAGTTTATAAACTTAGTATTAAACTGAAGCCTGTTAATTAAACATTACTGAAATATTAAAATGTATTGCTGTTTTCTGGTATTTTTATTTTACTACCATATATGTTGATAGTACTTGATGACAATAAAAAGGCAAACTTGTCTTTTCATAATTAACACAGACTAATATGTTTTTTCTTGTACCTTAATGTTAGACTCTTCTGTAGTACTGTTTACACAGCCAGTGTGAAATTGAAAAAGTGCCATTTCCCCCTGTAGTATGCAGCATTTTATTGCAGTTGTGTTTATTTGTTTCATGCTGTGAGAAATGAATGTATGCCTGCCCTCTGACTGTTACCCAGACTGTGACACTCCGGTCTAAGGAAAGATTTTCTTTGCTGAATTTTTTTTAACAGAGTACACATTTGCTTTATTACATCACTAACAAACTGTGAACCATTGTCTGATTTGATAACCTTTGGCCATTTCCAGTGACAGAAAATATTTTTCATAAAGCTTCTGCTGTTGCCTTTGCTGTCATACTTTTGTATGAATTGCCTACAACCATTTTGAAAAGACATCCCACTACTACTAGTAAGTATCTATACCCTCCCTTTGTTGTTGGCAAGAGACTTGCATAATTTATTTGAACTACATACCATTGCCCATTTATTGGCTGTACTTGGTGTAACCAATTTTTTTTTACTTTTAGCATTTACTGGCAAACATCATTAATGCCATTATTACAATTACCAAATAGGGTCTCTGCACACTCTTGTGCTTTTTGCTTAGTGCTCGTGAATACTTAATGATGTTTTAGTAACAATAATGTTTTAGAAAACTGCAAGCCACCCGGTCTTGGCCTCAATCCCAGATTCCTGCAGCGTTCATTCATAGGCCCTCTGCTTTTCTCACTTTTTATTAACAACTTCACTTGTGACCTCCCTTTTACTAGATGTTATATTATATGCAGATATTCACTCACGGCAAATTGTAAATCACATATTATACAATGACTGGCCATTAATATTCAAAAACAAGAAAGCTGATTGGTCAGCCCAACCAGCGTGTCTGTTGTAAATTGAGAATATACCAACAGTAAAGGTTTGGCCATAAAGGTATCCTTGAGCATATCCATTGGTATGTGTAGACACTCATTAGTCTGAAGGAAAGAAAGTCTAAAATGAAATGCATATCATTATTTAGGGACTTTCTTCCTCATAAACGTTGTGGTTTTTGACAAATCACTGAGGAACGAAGGCACTAAATAATGATATGCATTTCAGTCTCAGATTTTCTTTCCTTCAGACAATGCAAGTCCATCCACCCTCAAGCCCTTTTCCCATTTTATATACATGGGGTCAGGCTCTCACTAAAACAGTGACAAACATTTAGAGCCAAGCTTTATACTGCAAAATCTTTCTCAAAAGATAAGAGGTGGAGGGGTACTTACAAGAGCAGAGAAAATACAAGAAAAATCAGGTACATGATGCAAAACTAAAGAACCAGCCCAGTCTCTTGTACCTCTAAACTGTCCACAGGTTACAGCTTTCTTTTCAAGAAAAACGAATAAGCAACAGAGATCTTCCCATCTCCATTGCTTGCTTTCCAAAGCACTGATGTACTGTGTGATGCCCGTACCCTGGCCCAGCAATCAAGAAGCCTCAATCCTCACCAACACCAGTTAGGGGTGTCCCATATAGAGGGAAGGATAACAAATGCACACCGTAAAGTACCATTTCCCTTAAGTGCACACAGAGATCACAGTCAGTCTGGGGTTGGTTGCTCTCTTGCTCTCCAGGTCCCCAATAAGACTCCCCACTGGCACAGCTATAGGGTCCAGATCTCAGCCTAGCTGGCAAGCTAAAACCTCCAGCACCCTCTCTGTCCAACCAGTGCTCCGTGTCCCTGCCCAAGTAGCTGACACACACACTTTGAGACAAGAATTTATACAACTTCACAGACACTCCTGGGAAAGGCTCACACAGATTCTCCAGCTGTGCCCCTATACCCAGATTATACGGTAGTAATTCATGCCACCACCAGCTAATACTTATCAGCTACTCAAAGGCCCTTAAAAGGGGGTCCAATTATTACTGTGCAATATTATTATACAATAGTAGTGTAACTGAACAGTCAAAGCTTATCAGAGTGGCCTTGTACAGTTTTACCAAAGACATGCAATGTACTCTAGAGCTTAAATTATCTCTACACAAAACAGCCACAGTTGAAAAGGGTTTAAAAATATTTAATAATAAATGCTAAAAGCACAAGACAATACTACTACACCACAATGCTACTCAAGAGTTCAGAGATCACAGAGAATACTTACCGTAGGAAAGGTCTGATATAAATACAGAAAAACACTTGGTCTAAACTTTCTAGTTTCTAACTATTCCCAAGAGAAAACACAGTGATAAAATCCTACTTACAAACAGAACTTAAGGCAGTGCTGAGTTGGATAGTCCAAGATCAAAATGATTACGGTCTCTTCTGAGAAATAGTTTTTAAAATCACTAACAACATTTCTACTGGGCCCTGCCAGATTACATCACTTTTCATTTAGTTCCCATTACATAATTTCTTTGACACATAGTCTGGTGTTCCCAGGCTACTAGATACTACATTCTATTGTTATCTTGCACATGGTCAGGAAGCTACAACAATAAAAGACATTTCACATGTACACTCTAGTAATTATTTCTAAAGTTAAAACAATAGAACGACATGTGTTCAGCTAGCCTCTTCAGCACCACTATCTAGATCAAAAGACAGACATGAAATAATTTTAACTTCAAAGACAGATAAGAAAAGCTTTCTTTACAGCAGACGGCAATGTTGCTACATTGCTTTAGGGCCAACATTTCACAGTATTTTCTTTCATTGAAGAAAACATGCCTGTATTTTACATTCATATCTACAATGACAGAGTTATGTGCACAATTCTATCTGGCTACGCTGGCAGCCTTCACCCATCGTTGCCCAATCTTCACATACTGTATAAAAGTGGGAATGGAAATCTCATACACATGCGCAGTACATCAACAAAGTAGCAGAATTAGGAAACAATACAGAAGAACACCACTCTGTCATTATACAAAAACATTATTTAAAAAAAATAATTTTTTCTTAATGTCATTTTATAATAGTAATAACTGATAACGTGGGTACATTGAAGATGTACTCACAGCTGGCTTTGTTTAATCACTCAGGCTTTACCTTCATGATTAAACCACAGATAAATAGCTTCCTCCAACCTTTGCCAGTAGTATTCTAGTAACAAGCTGCCATTCAAGCTCCCCTCTAAAAAGAAAAAAATGTTAAGGTCTTCTCCTCAGTCTAGAAATTGTCAGACCTTTCTGGTATTTTAATAAAGGACAAGTACAGTATTATCACTAACATTTCAGAATATAAGTACACAGGTCTCACTTTTGATCCATCCACTTGCATGGATCATCAGTGACCCAGACTATGACAGCTAAAATGTACTTCTCTCCAAGTTAGAATACGGCTGTTCATTACTGGCCTTGCATTCATCTTACGGTATACACAGGCAATGGTCTCATCTTACAGTATGCACAGGAATCCGATTTCTGAAAACAAAATTTCCACCCAAGCAAAGGCTAAAATGGTCACACAAACATGGCATGTCTTCAGCTAGTGGAAATGGGATTAATGGACCAAAAAAGTGGCTTAAAACATAAAACTTCATTGACATTCAAAAGCCACACAGCTGAAACGCTGGTGCAACCCTTAAGGAGTCATCTGCATATATCCCACAGGCCTCCACTTTAGTAAGCTTAATAAGTTCACAGTGAAGAAAAGCTTGGCTGGAACTTTCCTGCAGCTTTTACTGAAAGTAAAATTTGCAGGCAAGTACTGCTAACACAGTTTCACTTACACATCCCTTTGATCTTCTAAGGGTACTACAATGACTCTCAGTATCTGAAAGGGCTACTGACCTTATATGCACATTATTGACTAAAATAACAACATTAGAATACGGTCAGCTTCTGAAAGTAAAAGTTCCCTGTTAAAGAAAAAGCCTACTCACTAAGCAGCAGTCAATAGGATAACATTACCCTTGCCTGGCCTTATTTCAGAGCTTTCTACAAATGAAAGGGCCTTCTCCAGATTAGGACCTGCCAGCTGGCATAAACTCCTAACTGAGGCTATGATATACCAAACCTTGGAAGATTTTAAAGTGCACTAAGAGAACAAGAAGCCATGGCAAATGTTTTAAGGACGATTTCTAACAATATAGTGCTATCCTTTTCCAACTGCATTATTGTATTAAAATGTCTTCCATTCAGCTAACAAAACATAGTTATTTATTTAAACAGGGACGCAAATCAGCTGTGGATGGCCTTGGAGTGTAATTTTTAAATCTCCATACTTCATTAATGGGGCCAGCCCAGAGCTCAACCAGGTTATAATCGCAGTTATACAGAAAACCAAGGAAAAGTTATCCAGGTCAATACATTTTCTCCCATTTCATTAATTAACTTAGAGGAAAATCCTACCCATGACTAGCAGACAAGTCAGATAAGATTTTGTCCAGACTCATCCGGCTAAGTGGCTTTGTTAAAAAATTATTTCTGATAACTGATGGCAGGGGTCGCTATTTCTATAAAAGTAGAGGCATTTGCCATAGAATGCTGGAACAGTTCTGTTTGATATTGCTAAGGCCTTCGACACAGTAGACTGGACCTTCCTATGCCAAATCCTGCAGAACAGGGTTTTTGGGGATACTTTCATGAGCCAGAAAAGCTTACTCTACAGAAACCATTCCTTTACAGTGATAATAACTGTGCTACTCTCAGAACTGAGGCACATCTCAATGGAGCTGCTGATTATCCCTGGCTCTCTTTTTTTTCTTTTTTTTAACCAATTATGTAAAAATGGCAGATAAGATTAGATTTACCCAGGCTATTTCGAGACAGAGAGAGAGTACGAAAGTGCATTCTGTCTTTTTGCTAATGATTTCATTTTATTTAGTAATAATCTTGCAGAGGTTACTGAGGGAGCCCTACAGATACTTCACTCTTTTAGAGAAGTCTCTAGTCTCACATACAAGTTATAGAAGTCTTCAGTAATCAGAACATGCAACCTAAAATACAAACTAAACAGCATCAAGTTATTCTTCACATTACTTACTGGGCATTTAGAAATATAGATGGGGCACACTTTTGATATACCCTAGAAGAAAGTATTATTATTATGGTCTATGTGAAAATTGTGAACACCCTGCTCCTCAAGTTGAGTAACCTTAGTTCTACCTCTGATACAAGCTGCCCAAGTAATGATAATGCCCCACATCCTAGATACAGCATGGAAATTATCACTGCCAGCAAGACTTGTAAAACTCCAAGCTATCAGAGATGCTCTTAATAGGGTAATTTTAGGAGATTCATGGAGAAATATTTCTGTACCACTTGCCATCCTTCCCAGATGTTATGGGGCTGGGGCTACCACACATAGCCCAATATGTCACTGCCTTCAGTATGTCACAAGTTTTAACATTAGAGATCAAAGACAGACAGGGGCAGTTAGTTCTCACGTGAGATGATGAAGACACTTTTAGATGACTGGCCTCCAACCATTCATAGGGAATGTTACGACTATGGAGGATGCAGATGTAGTAGTGGCCCGATGAGCTACATAAGGCATCGTCCCATGGTTTTTAGAATGGCTAGGAAAGCAAACCAGGACCTCTTGGCAGGTAAAAGAGCTCTATGAATAGGATCAGCTTCTGGTTACCCTAGAATTGGGCCAGTACACAACTTCCTGGACTTGCAGGGGGTGAATTTTCTCTGAGAGAGACCGAGAGTGGTTTCCATACATGGAACTGAAAAAGATCTAGAGAAACAAAGTAAGCAACTTGCATGGGAGCGAATGTCTATATTACCCTGGAAGAAGTGGTCCCAAGTTACAAAAGGAAGGGCAAACACGATTTATCAGGATATCTGGGTGTCTAAAGTGCAGACAATCAGTCAGATCTACACAAAGTGAAAAAGGAAGGGAAAAAAAACTTATGACCTTTTTACAGCTTCTGAAAGGGATTTATGATATCAAATTCCAATGCAGCGGAAATCTAAATCTCAAACACTTTTATAATGTGTGATGGGTTTTAGAAAGTATTGTAAAAAATGTATATTCCAATAAGTGTAAATCACAAGAAGTTGCCTCCCTGTAGGACCTGCACAACATTTTTCAAATTCATCTGGGGAGGTTCTTGTACTCCTTTAAAGCTGATGCCCCATCCACTAAGTTACTTCAGTATGGGATACCCTCTTTGGCAAATCTGTTATAAATCAAAGTGAATGAATATATTGTGTTTTGTTATTAGTGCATGCTGAGAAATGCAAATAATGTAGTTTCTCTAGGTCCGTTTGTTTTATGGGTTATTGGGTCACTCAGTGGCGGCTGGTGACTTAAAATTAAAGGGGGGGGTGCAGAAGACAGCTGGATGGGTGGAGCCAATGGGAAGGGGTGTGGCCAAAGGGGTGGGGCTATGCTCAAAACCACAACTGGAACTTTAATTAAATACGCTGCCCTGGGTGCCAAACCTTCATTACGAGAGTACAATCAATACAAAATGAAGTGTACAAGAAAAAAATATTTCAATACATTGGCTACATGACAGCTTACTTAATATATAGACGGAAACACAAAGGTTGTGAGGCATGAAAAATTAAATTACTTTTTAAATACATTACTGGAATGCCAATCAAAATCAAGTATATAAAAAAAAACAAGCAGCACTCAATTCAAACCACTTCTCCTTGCACTGCAGTTCTAATTATAATTTATATTCGGTTTTATAAAACTACCAAGTAACATGCTGAAAGTAGCAATCTCTGTGATACCCCACTTATAAAAATGTTTCTTATTCAAAAAAGACCTGCTGCCTGACAACAACTATCTACTTGTTTCATGGGGAAGACATGCTCAAAGTAAAAAATGAACAGCAAACAAGAACCAAGGTGCTTAAAGGATTACTACACAAGTTATGGCACACATGATAGATTGGCATTATGTTTAGTTTACAGGTAAAGCTTGCAAAGATGACTGCAAGTCTCCAACAAATGTAATGAGCTTCTGAAAATACTGTAATCCTGTCTTTAATTACAAATACTGTCATATGCATTTCAATACCCAAGGCTTATGTAAATCTTCTCTGCATAGCAACAACAAAAAGGCTTTCAATGTTGGTAATTCTTTAACAGTATGCTTATTAAAGCTTACTTGCATCTTACAATCTCCAACAAGCGTAACTGATGGTCATTAAAGCATTGCTACTTAAACACACAGCAAGAGGGCACTGCAACAGCATGCATTTTTTGAATAATAAGAAGCATAAATCAACAGTATAAAAATATGACAGAAAACCAGAACATTCTGCAAAATCAAGGACAGATGAAAAGCCACTGTTGTACTCATGTCTATCTTGGATGGCGGAATACTATGCACACTTACACTGCATAACTGCTCCTTGCCTTGCTTGGACACATCCAGAGTCACTACATGGGAGAGTGGGGTGCAACAAGTATGTCACAATTTCAAATGTCTCTGGCTGACTGTGATGGTTCTGACACTCATACCTCTCAACCCCAGAGCAAGAAATCTGGACAAAGCCATACATAGCAGTGGACACAGGCCCAAAAATAAGGACAGTTTTTAAATATTGCTCTTATAAACTTGGAAAGATAATAAAATAGTAGTAGGTCTTGCATTAGCATGAATTTTCTGAAAGGTATGAAATCTGAAACTCAAATGTCTGCCATTATTTTCTAACTTTAATCTTTAATGATTTGTCATTAATTTGCCAGAAAACCACAATTTTATGAAAAACGGAGCAAACATGTGATGCAAAAATATAAAATTTCCACACAATACAGCTGGGAATTTGTCAAAGAAGAGACACATTTTTAATATTAGTACTGTTAACTTGAGCAGCTGACAAAATAAGAAAATCTACATGCATTTCTGAAATAAAAGTAATCTATAACTCTGATCATTAGTTATTTATAATTGTAAACCCTCCACGATTTCTTCCAAAATTTTTGCGGAGGGATTATTAGGGGGACAACAACATTCTGAGCCAAAATTGGGGACAGTTGAGAGGTTTGTATATTCCTAATTCTATAAAGCAATTTATTTGCATGTACCTCTCAACCTCTTAATACAGGAAATCTGGACAAGGCCAAATATATTCGGGGAACGTACAAACAGTACTAAAAATTGCTCTTGTATAAACTTAAGACAGTTGATAGAATAACCGGTCTTGCTTTAGCATGCATTTTTCTGAAGTTTATGACGTCTGAAACTCGATGTCTGTCATTATTTAGTGACTTCATTCCTAAATAATTTGCCAGAAAACCACACATTTTATGAACAAACCAAAAATAAGAAGCAAAAATCTATTCGTTCTGCAAAAAACTGGACAGTTGAGAGGTATAGTTCAGCCGGGGCTGTCTTTGAGTTTGCTGACCTTCCCCCTCACAAAATCATGGTCGAATGGAGCGTCCCTCCTGCAGCCATTCCAATGTCCCATTCCTTGGTTATTTCGCCCCATTTACCAGAAACACTGTAATGTGCATACTGCTTTACTTCTGCGATGATTTGGACTTTTGCATTTTACAGCACAAACACTAATAGATATCTGCTGAACAAAGCAATGCAGCCTCACAATGAAAATAGACTTGGCATTAAAACTTTTCTGCCCTTGAAACTCACATTCATTGAAACAGCATTGATACCCACATTCAAAGAAAATACATTTTGCCTGTGGCAGATAAAGATTAACTTTGGGCTGTTTTCAAATCATATGCCCCTTGCACACGAAACATGCATGTGCTCTTTGATACACCTTCCTGATTATATCAAATTATATTCCTTGTACAATACAGTACAGTTTTTAGATGGCATTTTAAATTTATTGCTTTGAACATTTTTCCAGTAAACAATGAAACAAAATGCATGCACCAATAATGACAACACTGCCAAATTCAAAACATTTCCATCATAAAAGTCTACTCAAACTTCTACAGCCCACCAGTATCAGTAAATATGCACAATTTCTGAAGAAGTAAAAGTCATCTAAATAATTCCACACTAAAGAAATCTGTAACTAATGAAGAGGTTGCTGCTAGCAAACAACTTTATATTTCATTGTTTCATCTACAAATAAAGTGCCTGTTGCCCTTGAGGAATAAATTGCCTATGTTGCATTAAAAATGATAAGCTAATAATATTGCAATAGGGAATGATTGGCAAACTGATAACAGGTTCATAGTTACTAGGTATCTTTGCCAAAACGGACTGCAGCATCCACCCCCTTTACAACACAGTACAGTATCAGCAATGCATCTACCTATTGTGGGAGTAGAACCCACAGCCTTCTGTATCAAAAGCAAGTACACTACCTGTTGTGCTATTAACAATGCAAGCAGACTTAGCATAAGCAGTACTAAACTTTGTTCCCCTGCAGCTCTCAGCTTCTTGTAAAATCTACTTGACACTCAGCTGTATCTCTGAACTTTGCAGCACAAGAAATCTGGAAAAAGCCACAATTTATTGGGGGGGGGGGCAAAAGCCCAAAAACCAGGGACGCATTTTAAACATTGCTTGTATAATGTTGGAAAGTTGCGAGAATAAAATGCTGTGCTACCACCATACATTTCACTGCCAAGTATTGAACCCAGGACCCTGTGCAAAACAGTCAGATCAACATACCACTATGCAAAATCATCTGTTTTGTGAAAGAGAGGAAGACTGAAACTTAAATGGCTACCATTTAGTGAATTCAAGTTCAACCTCTTAGCACAAAAAGTACAGTTTTGTACCTACCATAAATGTAGATGTTCGAAGATCCACATTGCTGCAGTCATAACTTGTGGGTAAGTCCGCTGTCCTCGGTCGGCCCGAATACCAAAGTATTAGGCTGGCGTCGGTCATGGGCGCTCAGATCTGACGTCAGTGTGCCATGGTATTAAAGCGCATGACCGACGTCATATCCTCAGTCTTTTCTTGCCCCAGATGTCAGAAGGCCCTAAAAAGAAAGGCCACAGCCAAAAATAGAAAAACCATGTACAAATAACATCTACAACCCAAACCATACAACCACTCCAAACTACAGAGAGGAAGGAGGGAGGGTAAATTGGACTGCAGCAATGTGGATCTTCGAACATCTACATTTATGGTAGGTACAAAACTATACTATGTTCTTCATCTCACATTGCTGCAGTCATAACTTGTGGGTAGAATCCCAAAGCAAAGGTAAAGGGAGGCTGGCAAAATCATAAAGCATTGGGAGCTGCCAAAATGCCCTGTAAGACTGCAGTGGCAAATCCAGCCCTAGATTTGGAATAAAGAGGCAGATGGTAATGTTTAGAAAAAGTGTGCACTGAACTCCAAGTAGCTGCTTCTAAAATATCTTTAGTAGCTACCCCCCTTAAAAAAGCAGTAGAAGTGGCAGTAGCCCTAGTGGAATGAGGTCTGATTCCAGCCGGAATCTCCTTACCATGATGAGAACAACAAAAAGCAATACAATGGCCAATCCACTTAGAAATAACAGGTTTCCCCTGAGAGCCCAAAGCAAAAGAAACAAACAACTGTTGAGACTGTCTGAACCCTTTAGTCTTGCTCAAATAATAACGCAACTACCTGTGAATATCCAAAGTGTGCAAAATTTTCTCCCCTTTATGTTGGGGATCTGCATAAAAAGTAGGCAAATTAATAGATTGGTTCAAGGCCACATTTGAAACCACTTTAGGCATAAAAGTAGGGTTAGTACGCAGAGATACCCTGTCCTTATGAAAAATTAGGAAGGGTTCAACTGCCATTAGAGCCTGTAATTCAGAAACCCTTCTAGCAGACGTAATGGCCAACAAAAAAGCAGTCTTCCAAGACAAAAACTTTAACTCAGACGTAGCTGCAGGTTCAAAAGGAGGTAAAGTAAGCTTTTCCAACACAAAATTGAGATCCCAGGAAGGAGTAGGAGCTCTATGCGGGGTCTTATGTTCTTTGCCCCTCTAAGGAATTGCTTAAACAAAGGATGAGAGAATAATGGTGGGTCACAGTCATAGTGAGCAGAAATGGCTGCAGCATGAACTTTTACAGAGGAGAAAGACAAACCCTTGTCTAATAATTCTGTAAGATATTGAAGAGAAACACTCAAATCAGGCCTGGAAACATCAAAGCTTTTTGCTTTGCTCCAAATAAAAAATCTCCTCCATTTATCAGCATAAACTTTCCTTGTACTAGGCCTTCTGGCCTCCAAAATAACATTCAAAACTTGTTGAGGAAGCTGCGACCCTCCAGGTTCTAGAACAGAATATGCCAGGCTGTTAGATGCAGGGACTGAATCCTGACATTGAGGAAATGATTGCCCTCCTGAGACAAAAGGTGTGGAATCAAGGCAAAGGCCATGGAGGCTCCCGTACTAAACTCCTCAGCAGAGGGTACCAGTGCTGTCGAGGCCAATCTGGAGCTATTAGAATCATGGAGGGCTTGTCTTGTCTGACCTTCAAGAGTACCTTGGGAAGGAGAGGCAGAGGCGGAAAGGCATAGACGTGAAGATTGCTCCAACTGAATGATAGAGCATCCACTTTCCAAGCTGTGGGATGAAACATCTTTGTGCAAAACTTTGGCAACTGGAAATTTAGTGGAGAAGCAAAAAGATCTATGTCTGGAGTCCCCCATATCACTGTCAACCGTCGAAATACATGAAGATCCAACTTCCACTCGTGGGGATCCACTATCTGTCTGCTCAAAACATCTGCTAAGGAGTTCTGTGCTCCTGGTAGAAACCTTGCCTGAAGAGTGAGGTGCAAACTGAGAGCAGTCTCCCACAAAATCATAGCTTGCCTGCAAAGAGGGTACGAATGGGTTCCCCCTTGCTTGTTGATGTACCACATGACAGTTGTGTTGTCTGTTCAAATCAACACTTGCCCTGGGTGAAGTAAATCCTTGAAAGTCATCAATGCAAATTGGACTGCTAACATCTCCTTCAAGTTGATATGTAAATGTTGAAGTCTGGCAGGCCACGTGTCTTGAACCCATTTTCCATTGAGGTGTGCTCCCCAAGCCTTGTCCGAGGCATCTGTCGTTAAGATCTGACTCGCCTCTGGTTGGGTCACAGAGAGTCCCTTGTTTAGGTGACATTCCTGAGCCCACCACAAAAATTCCTTTTGAATGCAAGGTATTATTTGAATGACAGTGTCCAGATCGTAGCAGTGTTGTGTCCATACATTTTTGAGATACCATTGTAGCTTCCTCATATGCAGTTTGGCATTGGGAAGCACCAGAATACAAGATGCCATGAACCCCAAGGCTTGAAGGACTGTCCTTGCAGTCAGCCTGGACCGTAGAGACAATTGATGGAAGTAAAGTGTAAGGTTCCTTTGCTTGTCCGGGGTCAAAAAGGCCATCTGGGAAGCTGTATTCAGTCTCACACCCAGAAAGCACATTTCCTGAGAGGGTACTAGACTGGACTTTGTTTCGTTCACAGAATACCCTAGGCACCTTAACACTGCCATAACATACTGTAGATGGTGAAGAAGCTCGTGCTTGTCTTGAGCAAGAATCAGGCAATCCTCCAAATAAGGATAAATTTGTATTCCTCTTAACCTTAAGAAGGCTATCACCAGAGCCAGAACCTTTGTGAACACCCTGGGCGCAGTAGATAAGCCAAAGGGCAATGCAGAGAACTGATAATGTAAAGTCCCAGCCCGAAAACGCAGGAATCTCCTGCAACTGGGCCTGATAGGAACATGAAGATAAGCCTCTGAGATCCAGAGTTACCATCCAGTGATCTTTGCCCAACAGAGGCAGAAGTTGTTGCAACGTCAACATTTTGAATTTTGGAATGTCCAGGTATGTGTTGAGGATAGATAAATCCAAAATCGGCCTCCAAGTGTTTCCTTTCTTTGGTACTAGAAACAGGCGAGAATAAAATCCTAGGCCCACTTCTGACAGAGGGACCTGCTGTATAGCCCCCATTTGAAGAAGTAAAGAAATCTGTTTGTGAGCCTCTACCCTTTGCTGAGGAGGAACGTCTGGCATGCCTTTGAAAGGAGACAATGTGTGGAAATAAAACTTGTAGCCTCGGTCTATAATGTCCAACACCCATTTGTCCTGGGTGACTAAAAGCCAGTTTTGCTTGAAGAGTGCCAACTTTCCTCCCAAAGGAGCTGCCAGACAGGAAGGATCTGGCAGCTGAAGATGCAGGTCATTGGGCCTGTTTACGAAAGGACTGGCCCCTGCCCTCACCTGTAGATTGTGCAGGTGAACTCCACGTTCTAGGCCTGAAAGAACCCTGAGCTCTGCCCCTACCACGCCTAGATCTGCCCCTAGACTGTAAATCAGAAGAAGGGTAAGCCCATCCCTTAGTAGGCCAATTCCTGCTAAACTTAGGGGGCTGCACCTGCAAAAAATCTTTAACAGTCTGCATAGACTTAGCCTTGTCTTCCATTTTCTTCAAGACAGACTCCACAGGAGAACCAAACAAAACTTCAGACTGCAAAGGAGCATCCAAAATTCTAGCTTTAACATGCTCTGACAAATTCTGATCCTTAAGCCAGGCGTGCCTGCGAATAACTGAACCAGTGGCAGCCACCCTGGAAGAAGCCTGTAAAGCATCGAAACCACACTGCAAAGAATGCTTACCCACCTGATCAGAGGCATGAACCAAATCCTGTAATTCCTTACACTCTATGCACTCTGCCAAAGCATCCACTTTAGATTTTAACTGAGTAAGGAGAAAATTCTGGTACTTCAACATATGAAACTGGCAATTCAAAGCCCTCATTGCTAAAGTGGAAGAGGTATACACTTTCTTACCCCACCTATCCAAAGCTCTAGCATCTTTATCCATAGGAACTGGATTCTTTACAACAGAAGCCTTGACACCCTTAGGTCCCTGGCTAATAGTTTCTGGGTCAGCCCTTGGGCTCTTATACAGATATTTATGAGCCTCAGGCACTCTGTAATACCTATCTGGCTTAACTGGCGCAGGAGGCAAAGAGTCTGGATTAAGGGAAGCCTCAGAGAAAACGTCTTGAACAACATCCAAAACAGGAGGTATAGCCAAGGGCCGATGCTGTGGTAAAAGCAAAAATTCCCTAAGCCTCTTTCGGGAATCTGACAAATCCTGACCTTCCCATTTAAAATGCTCCCTCATAGAATGCAGGGTTTCTGAAAAAGAAAAATCCTCTGGAGGAGAAGCAGAAGGACTGGAATCCTCTGCGTCTGAATCAGAATAAGGAGGAAAATCCTGAATGTCTTCAGCCGAAGACTCTTGAGTAATCTGAAGCCTGCTCCAAACTTTCCACCTCTGGCTCCACCCTAGGCCTCTTATCAGGAGGGGGCATAGAACCCCTGATTAAAGAAATTAAATCTTCTGCCATTTTAAGCATGTGTTTTTTAGGCACAGAACCTGCAGAACTAGGACTGACACCTGTGGAAGGCAAACCAGGCCTGCCTTTGGAAGGTACCTTAGAGACAGAAGGAGAAGGCCTAACCACCTTAGGCAAAGAAGGGAGAACAGCAACCTGAGAGGCCCCCTCAGCCTGACATGACTCCTGAGAGGCCACATCTTGCAAAATTAACGTCTCCCCCTGAGACTCAACTGAAACCTCGGCTGGATCTACAGATTCCACCGTAGTTTCTAAAGAACCGGCGTCCGGAACGGACGACTCATCCTGCTTGGACCTTAACGATTTTTCTTTGCGCTTCTTCGCGGTAGCGGGCGGAGGATCCGACGGCATATTATAATTACACCGCTTACCGAAGACAAGCCTAGCGCAATCTAACCTACGTTTCACGGTGCGCTTATTAAACCTAGCACAAAAGCGACACCCGACTACGTCGTGCTCAGGCCCCAAACAAGGAATACAAAGAGAGTGGTAATCCCTATGCGGTATCTGTTTCCCACAAGAAATACAATTATTCACTTTTTCTGACATCCAGAATTAACTGAGGCAAGAAAAAACAAAAATATTCCCCAACGGGGTACTTAGCCCAACTTGGTTTCGGTCTGAAACTCAGAATACGAAAATTTCAGAACGCCGAACGGCACTTGCAAACGCTGCTTCTGCTTCAGACCATGCGGCAAAAAAGACTGAGGATATGACGTCGGTCATGTGCTTTAATACCATGGCGCACTGACGTCAGATCTGAGCGCCCATGACCGACGCCAGCCTAATACTTTGGTATTCGGGCCGACCGAGGACAGCGGACTACCCACAAGTTATGACTGCAGCAATGTGAGATGAAGAACATCACCTGAACAAAGCCAATAATGGGGGGAATACAGCCCCCAAACATATTCAGTGAATTCAGTTCTCATCATAGCTCTCAACCTCTTAGCAAAAAACACGTGAACAGGGCTAGTAATGGGGGAATACAGCCCCCAAACATATTCAGTGAATTGAATTCTCACCATAGCTCTCAACCTTAGCACAAAAAACCTGGACAAAAAACAATAATGGGGGAATACAGACCCAAAAATAGGGACATATTTCAAATATCCATGTTATAAATTTAGAAAATTGCTAGAATAAAAGGTTTTGTGTTACCATGTACTTTCTGAAGATTATGAAGTCAGAAATGCAAATGCCTGTTATTTTTATATATTTAACATTTATATATTTAACATTTGTTAACCAGCAAAGTCTGACTTGGAACAAAAGCCAATTTTCAACAGAAGTCCAGGGAGAAACACTCCTGAAATATGTCTTTGTAAGATGGGAGAACATGCAGACACCACACAGGAGGCATCCCAGCCAAGAATCAAACCAGAGAACTTGTAGCTGTCAGGCAACAATGCTACCAGTGCACTACTGCACTACTGACTATGTAAGGAAACAAAAATACAGAAACTACAGACTTTATGAGGAACAGAATAGAACAAATAGGAGGCAAAAATCTGCAAGTTTTTTACAAATGGTGGTGAGTAGGGAATTCAGGCCCTTGCCACCTGCACCCAAGGTACAGGGTTCAAAGCCTGAGGTATTCTCTACGCACCACCATGTGTTCTCTCTAGCCACCAGCATATAGCAACTGAGGCATTTCACACAATCGCACACAGACACACACAGGTCTTTACTTGTAATACACTTACTTTGGTTAGGGCCTTCCATTGCTGAATAGCTCCAAGCTACGTCCCCAATCTCACGGTGAAGTCCTTCCTTCCTGTGAGAGTAGGCCAGCCTGCAGACTGATCCCTTTCCAGTCTATGCAGCTGTAACCAACTGCATAGACTTCTGGGATGCTCTTGACTGCTGTGTTTCGAATCTGGACTGCTGCTGAGTCAGTCCGGAGCTCTGCGTATGCTCTGGACTGGTTCAGCAGCAGTCTGGATGTCAGAAATGCAGTGAGTGCACATGCGTGAACGTCCGCGATTTTTGTCCATTTTTTTTTATTTTCTTTCTTCTTTGTTTTACAGCTGGGGGGGGCTGCAGTCCAATAGCACAGGCCGCCCCCTGGGATTACTGTCATGCTGAAAAATGTGGCATATAAAAAATACACTTCATGGAAATTCTGTGTAAAATTAACAGACAAAATGAAGAACAAGTGTTTAAATAAAATCTTATGCACATTGCTGGAGTAGGTCAGGGTCATTTGCGTCACACTATCAGCACTCCTTGTATGTGTACAGGCCCCTGAAACCCCTTCCAACTTCTCTTGAAAAATACGGAGCCACATCTGTTGAACAAAGGAGAAACCACTCATCCATGTGCTCACGCACCTCATTGAAAGAGTAACCCCTGGCAACAAAGGCTTTTAATGGATCATCAGCTGCATTCTTGAACTTAAGCTCCAGCAGTATGTATGTTTTTCGCAATGCATTGTCTATTATAGATGTTTTGCTGATGATGTCTTTCTTTTTTGAGGAGGCACCACTGATGAGTTAAATGACTGTCTGGTATTTGAATTCTTCCACCACGTTTCTTAAATTTACTTATGTGCATTTGAAAGAAATGAATGACTTTCTTGATGTCCATCAGATTTCAGATGGGAATGGTGGTATTAGCACTGAGTTGCACAGAAAGGGGTGCTGGAGGAATACTCTTTTACATTGCTCCAGCATGCACCCAGCATATATTTACTGTACAGTTATGAAGAGTCATTTCTTACGGTCTTCTAGACTCCATACTGATGGGGCTAAGTTCAAGAATGCAGTTGATTGTCTATCAAAAGCCTTTATTGCCAGGGGTTGCTCTTTCAGTGAGGTGCGTGAGCACATGGATGAGGAGTTTCTCCTTCGTTCAACAGACGCGGCTCCGGATTTTTCAAGAGAATCTGGACAGGGATCTCAGGGGCCTGTATACATACAAGGAGTGCTCACAATGTGACAAATAACTCTGACCTACTCCAGAAATGTGCATAATATCTGTGATGTTATTACTAAGAACTGGGCCATCTTACAACTGAATGACCGTATTAAAGGGATTGTAGGCAGCAAACCTAGCTTTAGCTTCAGGAATGCCAAGTCCGTGAAAAGGAAGCTATGTTATGGACCTCCTATTGACAATTCTGATTCTATAACCAGGTTTGATAATTTTGGGACTTTCCCTTGTTGGCCCTGCAAAGCCTGTATTTACATCTCTAGAATGGACTGTGCCATCCCCAGACTGACTCTGTTTACAGATTTAAACAGAGAGCTGACGGCAAAACTCAGAATTTAGTGCATCTTGCTACTTGCACTAAATGCTCTCATTTTTATGCAGGCAAGACTAATATGCTGTTTAAAGATAGAATACTGAAGCATCTTAGTGATATTAGGTTGAAAAATTCAACTAATGCACTTACTAAGCACATCATGGATTGCCCAGGACATTGTTTTAAATTCTTGGCTATACAATTGGTACGCAAGGACAAAAGGGGAGGTGTATTGTGCATAGCGCAGAGATGGCCAAGATGAGATGGATAGTGAAGTAACAAGCTGACAAGTCTATCTGACTTGAATGGGGTTGTCCCTTTAAAGCCTAAATTGAGAGCACGCAAACTGCTTCAGTAATTGCTCTATTAAATACTTCTGTTGTAAGATCCTGATTATCTGGATTGTTAATGCCCGTTATAGTTTCTTCATTTTTAGGGCTTGTCTTTATGTTAAACTAGTAGATCTGATAAAGGGCCGATAGCCTAAACGCACTTATCTGTTCTGTTTTCTTGTTATTTTATTAAAAGTGATTTTAAATTGGCCTTGGCCATGTTGACTGTACCATTTTTTTTTTTTTCCTCTGCTTCTAATTTGGTTTTTGACTTGGGACTAGACTCTTGCTGCAGTTTGTATAGTTTTTCTGTTGTTAGGCTTAAAATGAACTTCCAGTCAATAGCCTAGTAATCTCCTATGATCTTGTGAACAAGCGTTTCCTGAAAAACAAAAAAGTATGGCTTTACAGAATGATTGTAAAACTCAGTGATTTACCAGAAAAATACATTTTTTGAGAGAGAGGAGCAGGAAAATCAAGACTTTTTGGCAAAAATCAGGGACAGTTGAGAGCATCTTTAGGTCACCTCCCACAGCGCAACTTTCAAATGTTCCTCATTATAAGGAGCGTCCCTCTTTTTGGATCTTAAAAACCTCTCTGTTCCACATTGAAAGGTTTTGTCTTAAGCAAATCTGATATCCACAGTAATAGGTAAATAACACTGAACTGTGTTAATTCTTCAAAAGAACATTTTACACATGTAAAGTAACACATTTTAAATGTCCTGCGAGCTTCTTCGCTGAAGATGTTCCACAATATGAGATGAAATGTTCCACACTTTGGGGATGGAAGACAGAATTATGCGCCATACATAAATGCAGTCAGACATGTACACAAATGCACACATGCTTAAATAAATCAAGTACAGTACAAAACACACAAACACACACAATTAAATGAATCAATTACCTACTGTCTTACATGCTAGCTTCCTGGCTGCAAAAAAAAAAAAAAAAAAAAAGAAAGAAAGAAATTCCCACACTCCTGTCTCGGCTTCTGTATGCCAACTTTTAGTTTCATTTTCAATTAGACTGTCTCAGTCACTTGAGGCAGTCTGAGCCAACAGAAAGGGATTGTCGCTGTTTCAGGC
Source organism: Protopterus annectens (assembly GCF_019279795.1). Classification (NCBI taxonomy): domain Eukaryota; kingdom Metazoa; phylum Chordata; order Ceratodontiformes; family Protopteridae; genus Protopterus; species Protopterus annectens. The sequence continues at coordinate 1,205,881,225 of NC_056733.1, read as the reverse complement.
ATCAGTCCAGTGACAAGCTTGTTGAGTAACGTTTTGGATGTCCTCAACAGCAATGCCTATTGGCCAGAGCAAATTTAAGAAGCCCAAAGCAAACAGATCAGCAAATGTGCTGAGACACCTTTTTTTGTTTGAACTCTGATCACCTCGGAATTCCACGTATGTGTGGAGTTCCAAGAAGCTGCAACAAAGCAAAAAGGTGAAAATTAGAATGTTATTTTTAATTCAGAAGTAATGTCTTTCCAAATGCAATATTCTTTGCTTTTTTTGTTGGGGGTTTTTGTTGGGGGGGGGGTTGCAGCCCAGCAGCCAGTACCTCGAGCCACCTCTTGACTACAAACTGTTAAAAGATGGGCACTGTGTGATGGCTTTGGGATTGCCAGACACGGACAGGATGCTGTCCGTTACTGGTACCTTGGTTAAGGTGGATAACACAGATTCTTCTATGGAATACCTTGATTACTCATCCAGCATAACCTGTAGACTGTCAGTACTGCTGACTAACCTATAAAAAATCAGTGCTAATATATACTAATATGATTATATATATATATATATATATATATATGTAAAATCAGTGCAAATAGCTTCTGGTACGTCTGACAATTATACTAAAACACTGGTGGGTTGACTGCAGTTCCTGGATGCACTACAGACCGTTGTTCAACATACTCATCATTCTTACAGGGAGCATGGTGAATTAGTAATAAAGTACAGTAGTGTAAAATCTTACCGTAATGGTAAATGTCACTCTCTTCACTGCTGCAGTATTCATTACTTTAGGAATCCCCTGCTAAGGGTGGTCCAACATCCAACTAGAATACCAAAGCCTTTATATTACTTTAAGGTATGCAGTATGTCACACATATGCTCCTTGCACAGAGTAGGATATAAAGATGACATCCAGATGTACCATCCTCAGAACTGACAGCTCCAGTAGGAATGCCAGTCCAAGGTAAAAACTGATATAATCAGTACATCCAGAAGAGAAATGGACCAGGGGGAGGAGGAGAGAGGGAGTGAATACAGCAACAGTGAAGACAAGGACACATACTGTTATGCAAAGATTTTACACTACTGTACTATGGCCTTCCATTTCACTGTTGCAATATTCATTACATTAGGGAGAGTGCCAAATCTCATGAAGAAACTTGGGAGGAGGAAGGACCTGCAGAGCCCTCTATGAAGCCATGAAAGATGACCCTGGCAAAACCATCTCTAGCTCTGGAGATTCCATCCAACTTATAGTCTTGGTAAATGCATGCACAGAAGTCCAGGTAGCTGCCTCAAGAATAAAGATAGAATCCAAACCCTTGAAAAAAGCACCAGAAAAAGCCACAGCCCTAGTAGAATGAGCCTTAACAGAATAAGGAAGGCTCTTACCATGAAAGGAATAACAAACAGAAATAGCTTTTTAGATTCAAAAATAGTTTGCTTGGATACAGCTAATCCTAAAGACCTAGGGATGAAAGGAAACTCTGATCAGATTTCCTACAGTCTTAGTCTTATCCAAATAAAACCTGAGTTGTCTATGCACATCAGACTGCTGAGAAGGGAAAAAGTGGGCAAAGGAATAGACTGATTAAAGGACAACTCATTCATCGCCTTGGGCATAAAACAAAAATTAGTATGAAATTACACCCTGTCCTTATAAAAAAAAAATAAAAATCTCAGACACCCATCTGGCAGAAGTAAGGGCCAAGAAAAATATAGCCTTCCAAGAAGAGTGGTGCAAGGAAGCTGAAGCTGCAGGTTCAAAAGGAGCCTGAGTCAATTTTTCCAAAACAAATTTAAGATCCCAGGGAGGAGGAACAGGCTTCCTGGGAGGCCCACTATGAAGGACACCTCCTCTGATAAACTTCTAGTTTCCACTATTAAATCTAAAAACAAAGCTGGAGACTCTCTTTTTACTAATACAGTTGGAAAGGCCTGGAACCGCCTGCCAAGCGAGCTTTCTACCATCTCTTCCACATATCTTTTTAAAAAAAACCTCAAACAGCATTTTAAAACTCACTGGCTCTGCCCCTGCTCCAACCCCGACTGACCTCCCCACCTCAAACATTCCTGCTAATCCCTTTTATGGTACCTCCAGGGTACTATATTTGCCACTCTCCCCATGGCCTTTCTCACTGTACTATGATTTACTAAAAAAAAAAAAAAAAAATGATTTACCTTTACATTTGCTTAACATTCATTTGCAATGATCTTAATAATGTTTTACCTGTATATGCTTATAGCTTGATATTGCTTTGTTTTCTATAATTGTATAATTAATGCCCTTCTTGGAGCTTTGTTTTCTATAATTGTATAATTAATGCCCTTCTTGGAGCTTTTCTCCCTGGGCCTCTACTGAAAATGGACATGTATCCAGTTAGACTAGCCCGGTCAACAAAATGTAAATAAATAAATAATAAATAAATAAGTAATTGTTTAGCTTCAAATCTAGAAGCTAAAGAAAGAGATAAAGGCAGAGATAGCGAGTAAGTGAACCTTAACAGAAAAATAAGTCAACCCAGCATTGAGCAATTCACACAGATAAGAGAGGACCCAAGGAACATTCACAGAAAGTGAATCCAGGTTACGAGAAAGACACCAAACAGAAAACCTCTTCCATTTGGATAAGTACAATTTCCTAGTATTATGTTTCCTGGCCTCCTGCAGGACAGTAAGCACATCCTCAGAGAAAAAGGTTTATGTGGAATCAAAATCCTATAACCCACAGTGTCAGTTGAAGAGTGGACAGGTGGGGATGGATGAGAGTTCCCTTGACTTGTGAGAGTAGGTCCACCCTGTGAGGTAACTTGTGATGATTGTACTTGGCTAGATGGATAAGTGGAGGGAACCAGTGCTGTGGTGGCCAAAAGAAGTCACCATCAGGATTTTGGGAGCATTCTGTTGAATCTTGAACAAGACTTTCAGAATAAGAGGAAGGAGAGGGAAAGCGTAAAGAAACATCCCCTTCCAAGAAAAAGATAGGGCGTCCACCTTCCATACCAGAGGAAGTTGTCTGTTCAGAGGGGAGGCAAAAACATCCACTTCAGGAGCACCTCACTGGTGGATAAATGTCCAGAATCACATCCCTGTGAAACATCCATTCATGGGACTGAGTTAAGGACCTGCTTAGAGCGTCTGCCTCAAGGTTCTGACCGGAAGGGGATATAAACTGCCTGAAGTGTCACTTGATACTTGAGAGTAAGATCTCATACTAGAAGTGCCAGCCAGCAAAAAAGATAAGATCTTGTTCCTCCCTGTCTGTTGATATAGCACATCACTGTGGTACTGTATGTGAACACCTTGAACGGCCCGGGACAGAAAAGAGGATGAAAGGCCTGAAGAGCCAGAAGAGCAACTCTCATCTCTTTGACACTGATATGCTCCTTCTGCTGATGAGGTGACCACACCCCCTGTACTTTTAGGGAGTCAAATGTCAACCCCCCATCGCATGTCTGAAGCGTCTGTGAACAATTCCTGAGAGGGAAGAAGGGGATGAAAAGGGATCCTTGGATTCAGAGGCAACTGCTGAATCCACCAGTGAAGTTCCTGTTTGAGACAAGGAAGAACTACAAAGTCTCCAGGATGTGCATGTTGGAGCCACACTGACTTCAGAAACCACTGAAACTTACTCATGTGAAGTTTGGCCAGAGAGAGCATCGGAATGGTGGATGTCATGAAACCCATAACTCTCAGACACTCCCTGGTGATAATGGAAGCCAGAGGAAAAAGAGTGCGAGAAAGAAAGAAAGAAAGAAATTGAGAGTTAAAGCCTTCGGGGGGGGGGGCAGGGATGCAAGCACTGGCATCATCTGAATCATGATCCTGAGAAGGAGTCAGAGAAGACATTTTGAAATTTATAATGAACTCCAGGCTCTGAAGAAGTCAAATGGCAAAAAGAAGATTTTACAAAAGGGTCTGATGCCTGAATCAACAGGTCATCGAAGAAAAAATATGGATCCCTCGAAGCCTGCAAAAAGCACTCACAGGAGCAAGGCATTTGGTGAACACCCACAGAGCAGTAGAAAGGCCAAAGGGCAAAGCAGAGAACTGAAAATGCCAGGAAGCAACAGATAAATGCATAAATCTCATGAAAAGAGGATGGATCAGAATATGGAGATAAGAATCCTTGAGATACAAAGACACCATATAAGCCTGAGGAAGCAAGAAAGGAAACTGAAGGGGCAACAGACAAAAGGAAGGCACTTTTCTAAAAGTGTTTAGATGAGAAAGGTCTAGAATAGGTATCCCAAGTGCTCTCTTTTCTGGGCACAAGAAACAAATCTGGAATAGAACCCTTTCTCCCCTTTGAAACACAGGGACCTCTTGAATAGTACCCTAAGTCAAGAGATTTTTTTTTGGGGGGGGGGTTATTTCTGAGGAGGCTGAGGAATGGCCATAAAAGGAGGATGAGATTTCCGCACCATGAAGTACCCCTGACAAATAATCAATAGAGCCCAAGAATCCTGAGTGATCTGAAGCCAAACAGGAAGAGGACGTGCTCTAGGATGCACTGCATCTGAATTAAGTGCATGTTAGCTGCTTTCTTGCATATATAGACTTCTCTGTATAAGTGGACTATCTGCTGATTCTACTGTATTACTGCCTCTTAAATCGTTTTTCAGTTGTGCACTTGCCTTGCTTCATTTAAAAAGTTTTAAATTGCTAATTTTGTATAGTTTTAATTGCATTTGCTGTTTAGGGCTACACACTCAAGTGTGTTAGCCTTTTCTGTGTTTATTTACTGTACTATTGCATTGTTTAGCCTATTTTAACAAAAAAAAAAAAAAAAAAAAAAATATATATATATATAACCCTGTTTGCTCATTTTCCACCTTTCCTAGCTAGAACAGTCCAGACCCAGGCTTTGCTGGTCTCAGGACTTTATTTTCTGTGTTCAGAACTATCCAGATCTTGCTGTGGTAGAGGGAAGTCCTACTGCTTTACCAGTTGGAGTGGTGAGCATTGTACTGCCTAACACTTGTGGTTTCCAGCTGTGAAATTGTAATTTTATTAGCCTTTTGGGCTGATTTCTATCACTTTCAACTTTCTGGCTTAAAAACGAGTGTGTTTGCGCACTTTTCGCATCGTGCAGCACAAAGGGGGCTACGGTTAAACTATTCCGGGTGCCAGAAAGTGTGCTCTTCAAATTTTCCCTTAGAACTAGCTGGTTTCTCAGTAGTAACACTAAAATCTGATCCTCTGTGACTAGCACTTGCTCTAGAATCTGCTGGAAAACACTAGAAAGCCTTAAACTCATACACGCACTCAACTCTCCTTGTCAATAAGGAGAAATTAATCGCAGGCACTAAACAGCATATAATTGCAAAGTACCTTGCAAAGGTAAGGGAAAACAGCTCTTGTACTATATAAAAAAAGCACCTAAACAGGCATGACCAAGGGTCAGCTTCCGGTGATTTCTCCTGTCCACCTGGTGAATCTGGGCATACTGGGGCAATGCAGCAACTGCTTCATGTACACAGACAATCCTCTCCTCCTACCACCAAACACTACAACCTGTGAGAGATGCAGTTAAATAGCCAAACTGGAAGCAAAGCTCTCTCCAGCCAAGATTGTGCTACACAGTCAAGAGGAGAAGGAAAACTCCTGCACTACACCTCAAGCAACACATAGCCCTTCAAAACCCACACCATCAACACCCACACATAGCAACACTAAACCCACATATGCAGAGGCCCTTAACATTAACCTGCCCAAGCAACAAGGACCTCCGAAGCTGAAACGCAAACAAACACCAGTCACAACCAAAGTGAAAATAGCTCACAACACCAGTGTGCCACCCAACAACAGCCCCTAAGGCAAGACAATGTACCCAACACTATAGTCATAGGTGACTCTGGTACACTGATGTCCCACTCACCAGGCTGAACAAGGAGAAAATCACAGTCAGCTGCCTGTCAGGTGCCAGGGTCCGCCACATAACGCATGCACTCAAGTCACGCCACAACAAGTACAAATACGACTATGTCATTGTCCATGCTGGAGTGAATGACTTGAGACGTACCTCCCTGGGCTACATGAAAAGAGACATGGAAGAGCTCTCAGATCATGCGGCCCAGGCAGGTATGACCCTAGCCCTGAGTAGCATCCTGCTTTCGCCCAGAATGTTACCACAGTATAAGGATAAAATGATTGACTTAAACAATTGGCTAAGCTTCTGGTGTCATTCAAAGGGGATCCAGTATCTGTCTGCCTGGGAAGACATGATAGACAAACCACGATGCTTTGCCAGAAATGGTCTGCACCTGTCACCCCTGGGATTCGGGTTACTGGCAAAAGCTCTTGCCACCCCTATAGTGCCTTTTTTAGGCAAGGTTCAAAGGACAAAACCACTACCGTAACAGATACAAGCATGCAAAATCTGAAGGTAGTGCTACTCAGTGCTAGAAGTCTAAACCTCAAAATGCATTCTCGTGAGGCACTCCTAAAAATGGAGAACATAGATTTCTGTGCAGTAACTGAAACCTGGTTCAAGGCTCCAGAGAGCACTCCTGCAATACCAGGCTACAACTCTTACCACACTTTTCGGCCACCAAACCAAGACTGAAACACTAAAGGTGTAGGAGTGTCCTTATTCACCAAGGATATTCATACCTCCTGGCTAGTTGCCCAACACAATGCATCTGAAATAATCCAGGTGCAACTAACACTAGGTAAGACTGCAATCCAAATTGTAGCTTGCTACAGATCCCCCACCATGCCCCAAGATTCTCACTACACCTTTCTAAACACAGTGGAAAATATTAAGATACAACCAAACACCCTAATAGTGGGTGATTTCAACTACCCTGCCATTAACTGGGAAAACTACTCGGGCACCAACAACTTTTCCCAACGGTTCTTGGAATTCAAAAATTCCAACGCCCTGGATCAACTAATCCATTATTCCACCAGGTGCTCCAATATCCTAGACCTGGTCATTACCAACATGGGAGATAGATGCTCCACACCAGTGGTCACCCCTTATTGGTCAGGTCTGACAATAAGCAAATCACCCTTGACATCCACATCCCACCCCCATCCCCACCCCAACCCCCCAGTAAGGAAACCTCTGTAAAAAACTTTTCCAAAGCCAACTTCATGCTACTCAAGTCAGAAGTGACAAATTTCATGGCACCCATGCAGACAGGATCTGAAAGGTCGACTGCTGAATCCTATACTAAGGCACTGTACGAGCACATCCACTCGTGCATGAATCATGCCATCCCAAATAGAACCAAGATGCACTCTTCCAAAAAAAAAAAGAAGCCAATCTGGTGGTCCGCTGTCATAAACAAAATTATACAACAGAAGGAAGAAACTGTTGCAGAAAAGAGGAAAATCCCAGGATGCAAAAAACTCCCTTACCAGCCTCAGTAAGAAGCTGAGATCCCTCATAAAATCCTCCAAAGCTAGTTACGAAAATAAAAAATTGCCAAAGATTCCAAAGACAGCCACAAGGGATTCTATAGCTGTGTCAAGAATCTAAATGGCAATGCTCATATCTGCTCTGACCTACAACAGAATGGCATTAAATATAGTGATCCCAAGGATATTGCCAATATCCTGGCAGATCGATTTAGTGCCAACTTCACCACCCTCTCACCCCCTAAAGGGCCCATCTCAATACCAAAAGATTGCAAAATTCCGGTAATCACAGCCACACAGGTAGAAACCGCACTCTCCAAAGCTAAGAATACAGCATCCATGGGACCAGATGACATCCCAGGCTGTGTACTATATGAACTACAAAATGAACTGGCACCTCATCTAAGTGTCATGTTTAATAATAGCCTCACCTCAGGCTTCGTGCCCACTGAGTGGCGCATAGCTACAATTATCCCACTCCACAAGGGGGGGATCCACCTTGGATCCCGGAACTACCGTCCCATCAGTCTGACGAGCCTAATCTGCAAGGGCATAGAACTTATAAAACAAAGACATTGGCAACCTTCAATCACTGGACCCCAGCCAGTTTGGGTTCGTGAAGGGCCAATCTCATCTCCTGAACATGACTGACTTCTTCGAATCAGTCTCCAGAGCTGTGGACGAGGGTAAGGTAGTCCACAAAGCCTATCTGGACCTCGCCCCAAGGCCTTTGATACCATTCCTCACTTTGGAATCATAGATAAACTTACTAAGCTGGACATAAATCCCTACGTCACTCGATGGGTTGCAAACTGGCTTACTGACAGAATCCACACTGTAAAAGTAGCAGACTCCAAATCCAGCTCCAGACAAGTGGAGTACCTCAGGGTTCAGTCCTGGGACCGCACTTGTTTGGCATCTACTTCTTTGAGGTACAGGCCAACACTAAGGGACTCTGGCTAACAAAGTTAGCAGATGACTGCAAACTGGGAGCCATTATTGAATCCTCAAATGATATGGATATTCTACAAAAGGGCCTTACAGAAACAGATGCTTGGTGCCAGAGCCATGGGCTCAAGCTTAATGCCAAGAAATGTATAGTTATCCCCTTTGGGAAAAACCATGTACCCATGATTTGCCACATGTGACAGTACACTAAACACTGAAAGTGTGATGAGAGACTTGGGGACACAGGTGGACAGTGGTCTCATCTTCGATAACCACATCGCTACAACAGTCAGGAAATCCTTCTATGTGGCACACCTCATCACCAAGGGCTTTTCATCCAGAAAAAAAGAAGGTCATTGTCCCACTGTACTCATCCCTCATTAGACCCATAATATAGAGTACAATGCCCAGTTTGGTATGTACCTCACAAGACATCTGCAACAGCTGGAAAGGCCACAAAAATACCTCACTAAAAGAATCACAGGCCTAAAGCAGATGCCCTTTGCTGACCGTCTAAAAAAACTCCAACTATACTCTGTGGCATAATGTCTACTCAGAGGCGATTTCTGCTTAAAATACAAGGCCATGTCAAACCCGGAGCTGTTGAACATGCGCCACTTAAAGAAATCCCAATTCCTCAGAGCCACATGTTCCAGGGATCTAAACCTTGTTATCACAATGAACAAAACATGCTGGAGGGATAGATTCCTGACCCAGAGACTCCCCATACTCTGGAATAGACTACCCTTACACATCAAGCAGAGCGCCTCCTTGGCCCTCTTCAAAAGATTGGATGGGAGATAGGAAGGGATCATGTCAGTCGCCCTGCTAGACAGGGGTCCAGGGAAGTAAATACTGTGGGAAGTAATATCCAGGGAATTGTTATAGCTAGGCTTGTACAGGCCCTAGGGCCGATAGCCTAGTACCAGCCTATGAACCTATGAAAGAGGAGAGTGGCTGGGAAGAGATGGAGAGTCATACAGAACCTGCTTTGTCCAGAAAGGAAAGATTCAGAGTCCCTGAAAACTGAGAAGCCTTAACAGGAGGAGCCCATTTACCACTCTTCTTACCTTTAGTAGAAGGGTGGGATTGCTATGAACAAAGGCAGGCTTAGTGGGGTCGTTTCTCTAAAATTTAGGCACAGGAGAAACAAACACATTTAAGCTCCTGTAAGATCTTACCCTTATCATGAAGGGACTTGAACACACCAGCAGCAGCTTCCCGAAACAAAAGTTTAGAATCCAGAGGAGCATCCATCAACCTAGCCTTAATATCATCGGGTAAAGGTTGAAGCCTAAGCCAAGAATATCTCCTCATCACTGAACCAAAAACAGCAGCCCTAGAAGAAGCATCTGCTGCATCATAACTACATTTAACAGAATGGCGAATGACAAGAGAGGAAGACCCTAGCAAGGAAAGAACATACGTTTTACTCAGAGTCTGGAAAATTAGCAATAAGTTGAAAGGCCTGAAAAAGAAGAGCTCACACATACCTAGACATATGGGTCTGATGATTAATAGTCCTAAAAGCTAGGGTAGCAGAAGTGTAAACCTACCCAGCCTTTCCATGGTTCTGCTGTCCTTATCAGAAGGCAGCAACTTGGGAGAAGGAAGCAAAGGAGATGGCTTACCAGAGAGTACAGACACGGCAAGAGGGATCAGCAGCAGGACATTTTTATAGGAAACAACAGTCCTCAGGCACCCTATAAAACCTGTCAGGCTTCTTGGGAGCAGAGAATCAGGCGCATGTGAGTCATTGGAAAAAGCATCCAGCAAAGCACCTAAAACAGGAGGAATAGCCGCAGGTTTAGGGAAGTCCAACTGCAGCAACTCATAGTACCTCTTATGGATATCAGAGACCGGAGTACAATCCCACTTAAAAATACATCATCCTGGAGAGTGTGTCCCAAAGGAAATTTCCTGAAAAGGAACATCTGGACTAATTGATTCCTCCTTCTTTAACCCATAGTCTAAAGGAGAAGGAATTTGAGTAGCTTTAAGTCAGGGATTCATTATCTGAATTAGACTCATCTTCAGAAAAATCTTGTTCTCTAGGTCTTTTAAGGGGAGTAGAGGACCAAAGAAGAGGAGGAACAGAAACCCCTGAGGAGGCTTTAAGGACATTAAAGTAGCAAACAGCCCCTGAGTGAAGGCCTGCCACTCAGTTTGGGGATCCCTATGAGCAGAAGAAACCCGTTTAATTTTTTTGTGTCTTCTTTAAGGGAACATCCCCTCCAGAAAGCTGAGGAGGCTCAGACCCAAGACAGCAGTCGGGAATTCTTCTTCCCCGAGCAAAAACTGTGGAACTCCCCTAGGGCCCTTGGGAAAAAATCAGCCGAGGTTCCCCCTGAAAGTCAGAAACAGGCACCTGTAAAGCCTCTTCGGATGTCCTGTCAGCCAGACCCTCACTGGCCTCTGACAACACAGCCAGGCTAGTCTACAGGTTTGTAACGAACTCGGGAGAACCACCCTGCAGGGGCTGGACAGCTGAAGATGCTGGTCATAACTTTTCACCTTCTTCTTCCTCAATGGCTGACCCTCGGGGCGGGAGATTCCTTCCACTGTATCTTTAGTGAAAAGTTTTAAGTCACTGGTCCTGAAGATACAAGGAAAGGGAAAAGAATCTACTACAAAGGGTTTTTGGAACAAACGCCTGACAAATAAAGATGTATGGTTATGAGAAGCTCCCAGACCAAAAAGACACTTATTGTGGCGGTCTTTACGAGGAATCTGAATCCCAAAGTGGCATTTACCCTTCCTGGATGATGACATTAATCCCAAGGAGTAGAAAAAAAAGTAAGCAAAAACAAAATCCCCAATGGGGCACTTACCTGTAACTGCAACAGAAGTCAGCAAACGGGCGTAGGTAGTCACTGGAGAATGAAAATATGTTCAACTGGCAGAAAATGGATGCAGGTAAACTGACCGACAGTAAAAAGATATGTTCAGATGGGCAGCAAAAGTTCTGATTATGTTAGGCCTGAACATCACCTTTATGCCCTATGCTATGCAAGGACCATTTGGGTAATTCAGCATACCTTTTAAAAGCAACGAGTAGTCTTTGGTAGATTGGCCGGACATTCTGGCATCCATGGCAGGGAATCCCATCTGTTAAAAACACTGCAGCAGTGAATTAAGGACATCTGGTAATACACATGCTTCATATCAGAACAAATGATAACCACAATTAGAATTTAATAAATTTATATTGTTGGATTCTGTATTTTTTAAATAAATCACATGACAAAGGCAATCACACATTTCTATAGATGAAAGCAAACTATTTTTACATATTTTCAGTTGCAAACATTATACATCACTTCTAATCTTCTATACAGTTATGGTCAAACCGAGTTTTACATAGCTCATTTAATTCCTGCTTTCCCTTAAACCTCATTCCTCGTCCAAATTATTATTCTGCACGTACTGTTCCTATAATTCCCATTTTTTCTATGTAATTTGCTCCTACCTTTTTCTAAGGATCCTACTTCTACTACTGTTATCTGTGTTAGTATATTCACTACTTCTAGAAGGGCTGGTTTAGCCTTCGATTTCCATTTTCTAGTAATTAATTCTGGCGGCTGCCAAAAAAAGCAAACTCAATAAGGCCTTATTTTGTCTAGGCAATTCCAATTCTGCATCCATCCACAACCCCTTTTTCCCCAGTTTTACACATGGGGTCAGGTGTCATTTCAACAGTGACAATCAGCTAGAGCCAAGGTTCACACCACTGGGTGGCCAGCCCTGCCACAGCTGCTCTTCCATACCACACACTCGCATGCACTCTCACATGTATAGCCAATTTAGAGTGTCCAATCCACCTATGGCAGGTCTTTGGAAAGTGAGAGGAAACTGGGGCACCCACAGGAATCCCATGCAAATACAGGGATGACAAGCAGATTCCCACAGAAGGCACCCTAGCCAAGAATCAAACCACAGAATTTCTTGCTGTGAGCTGACAATGTTATCCGCTGCACCACTGTGCCACCACTTCCATCCCAATTCTGTATATCAGTACAAAAAAAAAATAATACCATTTTATATGTAACACCAATTTGCTCACCAGGCATTTCAGACAGAGTAGTCACCAGGGAGTTTTTAAAGTCTGCCAGCTCATTACACTCCCCAGAAATGTGTTCCCAATTACCTCTTTCTTCCCCATCACACTTCCAACATTTGCAATCTACCCGAGGAAAAATTCTTTGGAGTCTACTTGGGGTATAAAAATACCTATGTAAACTTGCTGGACTCTGTTATTGTCAAAAATATATATGCATATAATGTATAATGTAAGAATTGATGTAGACACTTGGGTACATGCTCATTTTGTTATGTTAGTGTCTGCTCTTGTATATAAAACTTCAATATAAAAAATATGTAGGCATCATAACAAGCAAGTTTAAAAATGGCAATTACAATGTGTACACAGCAATAGAGAAGTTTTCACGTAACTCCATATTTACATGCTCATCTAGTGTGGAGTGAATATTTGAATGCATAATTGGCAGAAATTCAATATTTCAGTGCAGTGCTTGAGTTTCAGGCATCAGCTGAAAAAAAAGCTTTTCTAATATCTCATTGAATGCAATACCAGCAAGAAAAAGCAAAGGCTTTACTTGCTAAGAATTTTATCATCATGTTACGCTTGAATGGACACAATGCAAAGCTATTGTTTTATCCCTTGTCACGTATTTTATCACTGACTGTTCATTCAGTACAAGATTATGTAGCTGAGAATTTATGAAGCCCTGACTAACCTTTTATTACACGCATTAATAGTCACCCATCCATTGCAGTCTGACTTTATCACTTTTTTGTAACAATCTTCAAATATAAGACAGGCGAGTCTATAAATCCAAAACTGGGCAATATAAACATACATCTGTTGACAGTGAACCAACTGAAGCAGGTTATATAAACATTCAAAAAGATGAAGAATATTTAGGTGAGTGAAGTGTACACGCTACATTAGTTTTATGTTTCAGCCTGAATGATTACATGTTTTGCGTTAAGTGAATTACTACTGATTAAACTATTTAGCATTCCCTTTCTGCAGAAAATAAACTATTGTTTTGCAAATGCATATTAAAGTTTCTCTTTGAAGAGCAGAAAATGTGAAATGGCATACTGTCTGCCTACTATATATTTAGTAATGTCATTTAATGTGAAATTATAAATATATACATATATATATATATATATATATATATATATATATCTCATCATCATCTTTTGGCTGTTCCCGTTAGGGGTTGCCACAGCGGATCACATGTTTCCATTTCTTCCTGTCCTCTGCATCTTGCTCTGTCACACCAACCACCTGCATGTCCCCTCTCACCACATAAACCTTATCTTAGGCCTTCCTCTTTTCCTGTTACCTGGTAGCTTCATCCTTAGCATCTTTTTCCCAATATACTCCGCATCCCTTCTCAGCACATGTCCAAACCAACATAATCTTGCCTCTCTGGCTTTGTCTCCAAACCTTCCAACCTGGGCTGACCCTCTAATATAATTATTCCTAATCCTGTCCACCCTCGTCACATCCAGTGCAAATCTTAACATCTTTAACTATGCCACATCCAGCTCAAACTCCTGTCTTTTTGTCAATGCCACTGTCTCCAACCCATATAACATAGCTGGCCTCACTACCCTCTTGTAGACCTTCCCTTTCACTCTTACAGGTACTCTGTCACAAATCACTCCTGACACTCTTCTCCACCCACTCCATCCTGCCTGCACTCTCTTCTTCACCTCTCTTCCACACTCACCTTTACTCTGAACAATTGACCCCAAGTATTTAAACTCATCCACCTTCGCCACCTCTACTCCTTGCATCCACACCATTCCTCTATCCTCCCTCTCATTCACACACATATATTCTGTCTTAGTCCTGCTGACCTTCATTCCTCTTCTCTCTAGAGCATATCTCCATCTCTCCAGGGTCTCCTCCACCTGTTCCCTACTCTCACTACAGATCACAATGTCATCTGCAAACATCATAGTCCATGGGGACTCCTGTCTGATCTCGTCTGTCAACCTGACCATCACCACTGCAAATAAGAAAGGGCTCAGAGCTGATCCTTGATGTAACCCCACCTCCACCTTAAATGCATCCGTCACTCCCACCGCAGACCTCACCGCTGTCACACTACCCTCGTACATATCCTGTACCACTCTTACATACTTCTCTGACACTCCTGACTTCCTCATATAATACCACAACTCCTCTCTAGGCACCCTGTCATATGCTTTCTCCAAGTCTATAAAAACACAATGCAACTCCTTCTGACATTCTCTGTACTTCTCCATCAACACTCTCAGAGCAAACATTGCATCTGTAGTGCTCTTTCCCAGTATGAAACCATACTGCTGTTCACTAATCATCACATCCCTTCTTAACCTAGCTTCCACTACTCTTTCCCATAACTTCATGCTGTGACTGATCAATTTAATCCCTCTGTAGTTACTACAGCTCTGCACATCACCCTTATTCTTAAAAATCGGTACCAAAACACTTTTTTTCATTCCTCAGGCATCCTCTCACTTTCCAAGATTTCATTGAACAATCTGGTTAAAAACTCCACTGCCATTTCACCTAAACACCTCCATGCTTCCACAGGTACGTCATCTGGGCCAACAGTCTTTCCATTCTTCATTCTTTTCAAAGCTATCCTTACTTCCTGCTTGCTCATCCATTGTACTACATGATTCACTATCCCTACATCATCCAACCTTCTCTCCCTCTCATTCTCTTCATTCATCAACCTCTCAAAAGTACTCTTTCCATCTCCTCAACACACTCTCCTCGCTTGTGAGTACGTTTCCCTCATTATCCTTTATCACCTTTACCTGCTGCACATCTTTCCTAGCTCGGTCCCCTGTCTAGCCAATTGGTACAGGTCCTTTTCTCCCTCCTTAGTGTCCGACCTTTCATACAACTCTTCATATGCCTTATCCTTGACCTTCGCCACCTCTCTCTTTGCCATGCACCTCATCACCTTATACTCCTGTCTACTTTCTTCATCTCTCTGACAATCCCACTTCTCCTTTGCCAACCTCTTTGCCTGTATACTCTTCTGCACTTCCTCATTCCACCACCATGTCTCCTTCCTCTGTCCTGATGTGATACCAAGCACCTTTCTAGCCGTCTCCCTTACTAGCTCTGCTGTAGTTACCCAGCTATTTGGTAATTCTTCCCTGCCACCCAGTGCCTGTCTTAACTCATCCCTGAACTCTACCTCACAATTACCCTTTTTCAGTTTCCACCATTTGATCCTTGGTGCTGCCCTCACACTCCTCCTCTTCTTCTTGATCACCAACGTCATTCTACAAACCACCATCCTATGCTGCCTAACTACACTTTCTCCGGCCACCACTTTACAGTCTCCAATCTCCTTCAAACTGGCCCTCCTACATAAGATATAATCCACCTGTGTGCATCTTCCTCCACTCTTCTATGTCACCCTATGCTCCTCCCTCTTGTTAAAATATGTATTCACCACAGCCATATATCCATCCTTTTCGCAAAATCTACTACCATCTGACCTTCTGCATTCCTTTTTTAACACCATACCTACCCATCACTTCCTCATCCCCACTGTTCCCTTCACCAACATGCTCATTTAAATCTGCTCCAATCACCACCCTCTCACCCTTGGGTACAGTCATCACCACTTCATCCAATTCACTCCAAAATTTTTCTTTCTCTCATCCATTGCACACCCAACTTGTGGAGCATATGCACTAACAACATTAATCATCACACCATCAATTTCCAGCTTCATAAACATCACTCTATCCGACACCCTTTTCACCTCCAAAACACTCTTCCTTCAGAATAACTCCTACGCCATTTCTCTTCCCATCCACACCAAGATAAAACAATTTGAACCCACCTCCGATACACCTAGCCTTACTCCCCTTCCATCTGGTCTCTTGCACACACAATATACCAACCTTCCTTCTGTCCATCATATCAGCTAGCTCTCTCCCTATACCAGTCATACTGCCAACATTCAAAGTTCCGACCCTCACTACCACAGTCCTAGCCTTTCTCCTCTCTTCCTGCCTTCGGCCATGCCTTCCACCTCTTCTCCTCCTTTGGCCAACAGTAGCCCAATTTCCACCAGCAGCCTGTTGGCTAACAGTACTGGTGGCTGTCATTGTTAACCCGGGCCTCGACTGATCCGGTATGGAAATATTAACTGGTGACTGCATGAAAAGATTTGGTGAAGTTTTACGCCGGATGCCCTTCCTGACGCAACCCTCCCCATTTATCCAGGCTTGGGATCGGCACAAAGAAATGCACTGGCTTGGCTTGTGCATCCCCAGTGGCTATATATATATATATATATATATATATATATATATATATATATATATATTATATATTACTGGTGCCGTGGTCAGTTGTTTCTATTAGCTTCCTAAAATTAAGTATTTTTAGGAAGATATTCTGAACATGTGATATGTAATATCTAGAGGTTAGAGCTTGAGTGTTTGAAGTAAGAGTGCAGGCTTCATTCATCCCCATTATAACTGCTTTACCCTGGGATGTGGACCAGCTCAATTAAAGGCAACTGTAGCATTGCTCACTGATGGTTTGTCTCTCTGACTTCACTGACTGTTTGAACTCTCTGACTTCATCTACTCATCTGCCAGAGTCTGAACCTTGATGGCTTGCATCATTTTAGATAATGTTCAACATTTAGATCACTGTTGCAGTAGCCTAAGCTACTGGGGGGCTCTGCCCCAGTGAGTAACCAGGTTTCAGAACCTAAGGGTACCTTCCATGTGCTCTATCAACATTTTTTGTTGTTGTGTAGCATGACTCTGTCCTTATGTCTGGCCCATCTCTGACCCTTTTCCTCCCTTACGTTTTCCGAGCCTGCCAATTTTCACACACATATCTTCACTCTTGTTTTTTTCTTTTAGCTCGTCTTACTACTAGCCCTTGGGGCATTTTGTGCTCGACTCCTTTATCGAGAACTTCCTAGACTCAGTCACAGTTGCTAAATCCTACTTGCACCATTGCCCCCACAAACAGACTTCTTTTCTGAGTTTTGATAACCACCTTCCCCCCGCTTCCATCACAGAATTTCACTCGTTTATGCTTGAAATCCACTTGACTTTACTCATAGCTCCCTATGACGATAAGGGAAGACTGGTAGAGATGAGTGAAGGCTGCCAGCCTAGTCAAATAGAATTTGATACATAATTCTGTCAATTGTATATATAAATATAAAATACAGGGTGTAAAGATTGGACAGAGGTGGGTGAAGGCTGCCAGCCTAGTCAAACAGAATTTGATATATAATTTGGGCATTTGCAAACATAAATGTAAAATACAGGCATGTTTTCTCAAATGTAAAAAAAATACTGTGAAATGTGGAACTGCAAATTATGTAAAAACATTGCACTCTACTGGCCCAGTGAAGCATGTTGTGACCCTTTCATGTTGGAATTCGGAGCCAGTGAGTCTGGATGAAGGTTTCCTGCCTATTGTTTTAAGGCTAAAGTTAATGACTAGAATTTACATATTTTCATAGTTTCATAGTACAGTACTAGGCTATCTGCCCTAGGGCATTTGTAAGCCTAGCCATAGTGATGTGGCTTTTGCCATCCCATGAAGTGGTACAAAAATGTACAGAATAAAATTAGAATACTGTGCCTCTGTCTAGTAGTGACACAATGAAGGTCCCCTTGTATAATAGAATTAGTTTACTGTGCCCCTGTCTAGCAGTGACACAGATGTGACCCCTGGGGTAAACTTACGATCTCCCATCCACTCATCAAGATTTCTCTTGAAGAGAGAGTCAGTGAGGGACTCTGCCTAATACGAACTGGGATCCTGTTCCAAAGCATGGGAAGCCTCTGGGTTATGAAGCTATCTCTCCAGCATGTCCTATTCATACTTGTGCCGAGGTTTAAGTCTTTAGCTCTCGTGGTCCTGGTGGATTTGGATCTTTTGAGGTGGAGCATGTCCATCAGATCCTGATTGGACATGGCCTTGTACGTCAGGCAGAGATCACCTATGAGCAGGCGGTATGCTACTGAATAGAGCTGAAGTTTCTTTAGTCTGGCAGAATAAGACGTATGTTGGAGACCCTTGATCCTCTTGGTGAGGTACTTTTGTGGTCTCTCCAACAGTTGCAAATGCCGGGTGAGGTACATACTAAATGGGGCTTTGTACTCAATCATGGGTCTGATGAGGGAGGAGTATAGGGGTACAATGACATCCCTGGATCTGGATGTGAATCCCTTCATGATGAGGTGTGCAAGGTAGAATGTTTTTCTAACCACTTTGGCAACGTGGGTGTCAAATGAGAGGTCGCTGTCAACTTGGGTCCCTAGGTCTCTGATTACTTTTTCCGTACTCAGTGGGTTGCTGTCTATGTGATAATTTGTGGGTACTTTGTTTTTCCCAAAGGGATGACTATACATTTTTTGGCATTTAGTTTAAGGCCGTGACTCCGGCACCAGTTGTCCGTTTCTGTGAGGCCTTTTTGTAGGATGTATGTGTCCGCTGGTGTATCGACTATGGTGCCTAGTTTGCAGTCATCTGCGAACTTTGTCAGCCACAACCCTCCCATGTTTGCTTTAACATCTGAGAAATAAATGCCGAACAAGAGGAGTCCCAGGACAGATCCCTGTGGGACACCACTTGTGACTGGCTTTGAGTCTGACATTGCTCCAGCAATTTTAACTTTATGGGTTCTGTCCTTTAGCCAGTTTGCAACCCATCTGGTGACATAAGGGTTTACGTTTAAGCTGTTGAGCTTATCTATGATGCCCGAGTGGGGTATTGTGTCGAAGGCCTTAGCCAAGTCCAGGTAGGCTGTATGGACTGCTTTTTCCTCATCAATGGCTCTAGTGACTGTTTCGAAAAAGTCAACCAGGTTCAAAAGGCAGGATCTGCCCTTTACAAAGCCGAACTGGGTGGGGTCAAGTGTCTGTAGGTCCCCTATGTCTCTGTTTATGAGTTCCATAATGATTCTTTCCATAGCTTTGCAGATCAGGCTGGTTAAGCTTATGGGGCGGTAGTTTCCAGGGTCTGTAGAGGTACCCCCTTTGTGGAGTGGGACCACTGTTGCTGTACGCCACTGTTCAGGTACATATCCTGAAGTAATGCTAAGGTTAAATAGCATTTTTATGTGTGGGTTTAGCATCTCTTAGAGTTCACGTAACACGCAACCCGGGATACTGTCAGGTCCCATTGATGCTGTGTTTTTAGCTTTGTTTAGGGCAGTTCTCACTTGGACATCTGAGATGACAGGGAGATTACATTCAGCTGGGATAAGTATTTCTTCTTTTGGGGGTGAGGGAGGGGAGAAATTTGCACTGAACCTGTCAGCCAGAATGTTGGCAATATCTGTGGGTTCAGTGTATTTTTTGTTGTTGTGAACTAACTCCGAGCATATCTGAGGGTTTCCGCCCCGGTTTCTAACATAGCTGAAGAAGGCTTTGTGGTTATCTTTAGTGTCCTTAGCGATTTTTCTCTCAAAGTTGGCCTTGGATGTTTTTATGAGAGAACGTAGTTTTCTGCTAATGTTGATCAGAGATGTCTTCCCCTCATGGGAATTTGCTTTGAAGTGCAGTAGCTTCCTTCTTTTGTTATACAATTTGTTAATGGCCGAGGTCCACCAGACAGGATGCTTGCCTTTGGTGGAGAGTGACTTGGATTTATTTGGGATTGCATGATCCATGCATTCTTGGAGATGTCCATAGAAAGCATTTGTGAAGGATTCGGCATTTTGGGATGTGGTATCCACTGGCACAGTGGGCTTAAAGGATACCATCTCAGTCTTAAGAAGAGTGAAGTCTGCTTTTGAGAAGTTTTTCACTGTGGTCTTTTGTGCTGGGCGTGGAGGTGGGATATGTATATCCAGGGTGATTAGTTTGTGGTCAGATCTCACTAGTGAGGGGTATACTTCCGGTGTGGAGCATTTTGTCCCCATGTTTGTGATGATCAGGTCTAGTATATTATCTCCCCTAGTGGGAGAGGTGACTAGTTGTTCCAGTGCATTTGAATTTATGAATTCCAGGAACCTTTGGGCTAGGGTATTAGGGCTAGTATAATGTACCCAATCTATGTTTGGGTAGTTGAAGTCTCCCAGTATGATGGTATTTTGTGATACATTCATATCCTCCAATGTCTTCAGGAAGGCTGAGTGGGGTTCCTGAGATTAGGAGGGTGGTCTGTAACATGCTACCAGTTGTATAGCAGTTTTGCCCATGGTTAAGTTGCACCTGTATTGTCTCTGATGCTTCATGTGTTGCTACTAACCTGGAGGTGTGGGTGTCCTTGATGAATATGGACACTCCCCCTCCCTTTGTGGTTCAGCCCGGGTTTTGGGGCCGAAAAGCATGATACGAGGTATAGCCTGGTAGCGCTGATGTGCTCTCAGGAGCCTTGAACCAGGTTTCAGTTACTGCACAGACGTCGATGTTCTCCATGCTGAGGAGTGCATAGAGTGTCTGCATCTTGAGATTTAGACTTCTGACGTTGAGCAGCATTACCCTTAGTTTTTTTCCATTTCTTTTCCTAAGGAGGTGGGTTTGTCTTTTGAGCTTTGCCTAAAAAAGGCACTATGGGGGTGGCAAGAGCCTTAGCCAATATCCGGAAGCCCAGTGGTGACAGGTGTAAGCCATCCCTTGCGAAGCAGCGTGGCTTGTCCAACAGATCCCCTTAGAATGACACCAGTACTTGAGCCAATTATTAAAGCTGATCATCTTGTCTTTGTATTGTGGTATCATTCTTGGTGAGGGCAAGATGCTGCTCAGGGTCAGGGTCATACCAGCCTGGGCTACATAATCGGAGAGCTCCTCTATGTCTCTTTTCATGTAGTCCAGACAGGTACGTCTCAGGTCATTCACGCCAGCATGGACAATGACGGAGTCATATTTATACTTGCTTTGGAGTGACTTGAGTGCGTGTGTTATGTGGCGGATCCTAGCTCCCGATAGACAGCTCACATTCACCCTCTCCTTGTTCAGCGGGACATCAGTGTGTCTGACTATAGAGTCACCTATTACTAGTGCATCAGGCATGGTGTTTGGCCTTAAGGGCTGTGATTGGTTGACACACTGATTTATTGAAGTATGTGTTGCATGTGCTTTGTTTTGAGGTGGTGGATTTTTGGATGTCTGCTTTGGGAGCCTCTGTTGTTTTGGTAAGTTTTTTATTAGAGCCTCCGAGTATGTCTTTGTGTTTTTATGTGTTTGGTTTGCAGTTGTGGTAGGTCTATGTGGGACTGGGATTGTTGTGTGTGTGGTTACCATCTCCTCCTGTCTGGTCATGCCAGCCCCGAGTTGAGAGAGTTCAGCCTCCAGTTTGGCTATATTTGCATCTCTCACATGTATTTGTGTTTGTTGGGAGGAGGAGAGGGTTGTCTGTGTACATGAGACAATTGTAGCATTGTCTCAAGATACCCAGATTGACCAGCTGAACTAGAGAGGACGCCAGTAATCTACCACTCGACATGCTAGAACAGTAAAAGGGAGTGCTGTACCTTTAAGGGAAGTGGATATTCACAGGGGTGGTAGGTAGATGTAGTGCTTTACTTGGTACGAGAGTGCTTACTTAGTAGAGAAGTATTGAGAACAAGTGCTAGGCTTATAATATAGTGAGTAATCTGATTATACTAAGAGTAGAGCTTCCTTAAGGGAAAATTTGAAGAGCACACTTGGCAGAGCCAGAAGAAGTTTAACCTTGTTTAACCAGCGCTGTGCTATGCGCACAACTGCGCAAAGCCGTGCAAACACGGATTTTAAACAGGGAACTACAAAAGAGCTAGAAATGGTCCAAAACAACCAATTACTACAGCTTCTTGTGCTGAGGTCACTTCCTACAGGGACAGGTAGGCTGCTCAAGGCTCCCCACTCCCACTGGTGAGCAAAGAAACTTCCTTCTATCCAAGTAAGGTAATGGACAACACAGGAACTACACCACAGCCCAGAATACAGCAATGCCTGTAAACTGGTCTAAACTAGTCGAGGAGAGGTGGGAAAACAAGGATTATTTTTTTTTTTGATAGAAACACACAGAAAATGCAGAAACAGTGATAAATCAGTTACACAGGCTAGCACACTTTAGTTGGGCAGCCTCCACAGTTAAATTAAACAAACAAACAAACAAACTTTCGATCAAATTCGACTAAAAAGTAACTTTAAGTGCAGATTTTAAAATAATGCAGCAAACAGTTAAAAAACAGTTCAAGCTAATTCAGGGTAAGCTACAGAAGCTATTCCAAGTGAAAAAAAGCAGATACTTAAATCCAGAAAGTAGTTGCTTCTCTGAGTTCTCTGTAGCTAAGACCAATCTGCAGGACCACGAGGAGCTTGTCTGAGCAGAATAGCCAGAAAAAAACACCCAGAGGCGGATTTTAAACAGGGAACTACAAAAGAGCTAGAAATGGTCCAAAACAACCAATTACTACAGCTTCTTGTGCTGAGGTCACTTCCTACAGGGACAGGTAGGCTGATCAAGGCTCCCCACTCCCACTGGTGAGCAAAGAAACTTCCTTCTATCCAAGTAAGGTAATGGACAACACAGGAACTTTCAATGTGCTTTATTGCTCTGGTTTCTTCCTAGGTGTAAAAGAATGTAAATTTAGTATCTATTAGCCTGGGAACACCAGGACATGGTAAATGATGATGTAATGTTCATCAGAACTGCAAGTCCGATTTAAACAGAGAGAAAATCAGAAGGCATTAAGCATTTTGATCTTGGACTATCCAACATCACCAGCACTCTGCTTATGTTCTACATGTATGTAAGAAAGTAGGCTCTAGCACTGTGATTTCTCTTAGTCTAAACTTCCTAATTTTATCTATTCCTAAGTGTTTTTCTTGGAAATCAGACCTGTCCTACTGTATTATTTTAAGTATTTCTGTGTGATCTCTGAACTCTTATTGTATTGCAGTAGTACTGTCTATGTCTTTATTATTAAATATTTTTTAAACACTTTCAACTGTGGGTGCTTTATGTAGGGATAATTTAAGCTCTGGAGTACATTGCATGTCTTTGGTAAAACTGTACAAGGCCCCTCTGACACACTTTGACTGCTTAGTTACACTACTACTGCATAATAATATTGCACAGTAATAATTGGACACCTTTTTAAGGGCCTTTGAGTAGCTGATAAATATTAGCTGGGTGGCGGCAGAAATTACTACTGTGTAGTCTGGGTAAAGGGGCACAGCTGGAGAATCTGTGTCAGCCTTTCCCAGGAGTGGTTGTGAAGTTGTATAAACTCTTATTTCAAAGTGTGTGTGTCAGCTACTTGGGCAGGGACACGAAGCACTGGTTGGACAGAGAGGGTACTGGAGGTTAGCTTGTCAGCTAGGCTGAGATCTGGACCCAATAGCTGTGTCATTGGGGAGCCTTATTGGGGACCTGGAGTGCAAGTGAGCAACCAGCCGCAGACTGACTGTGATCTCTGTGTGCACTTAAGGGAAATTGTACTTTGCTGTGGGTATTTGTTATCCTTTCCTCTATATGAGACGCCCTCTCTGGTGTTGGTGGTGAGGATTGAGGCTCCTTGATTGCTGGGCCAGGGCACAGACGTCACACAGGGTTTTTTTCCTAAGTGAAAGAAAATACTTAAATGTTCAACTTCAAGACTGTAGCAACATTGCCATCTGCTGTAAAGAAAGCTAAGTCAAGCATTTCACATCTGTCTTTGAAATTAAAATTATGTCTTGTATGTCCTTTCATCTGCAGAGCTCAGAGCCATTTGGTCTGGGCTAGCATATTCCTTCTACTGTGTTAACTTAAGGAATAATTACTAGAGTCTACATGAAATGTCTTTTATTGTTGTAGCTTCCTTAGGAGGTGTTAGCCTGCTAAATAATGTAGCCTGTTGGTCTGCGAACCCCAGGCTAAGTGTCAAACATGATGTAATGTAAATAGGACTGAGGATGTCAATTTAAACAGACAGAATCAGAAGGCATTAAGCACTTTGGTCTTGGACTATCCAACTCAGCACTGCCTTATGCTCTGTATGCAAGTAGGATTTTAGCACTGTGTTTTCTCTTAGGAATAGTTGTGTTGTAGTAGTATTGTCTTGTGTTTTTATTATTTATTATTAAATATTTTAAACACTTTCAACTGAGGCTGTTTTATGTAAAGATAATTTAAGCTCTAAACTACATTGCATGCTTATCAGTGATCCTGTTATCAAGTCACTCCATAGCTTTAGCCCTGGGTTACACTACTATTGGATAATAATATTGCACAGTAATAATTGCACATCCTCTTAAGGTCCTTTGAGTACCTGATAAATATTAGCTGGTGGTGGCAGGAATTACTACCGTATAATCTGGGCATAAGGGCACAGCTAGAGAATCTGTGTCAGCCTTTCCCAGGAGTGTCTATGGAGTTGTATAAATTCTTATCTCAAAGTGTGTGTGTGTCAGCTACTTGGGCAGGGACATGAAGCACTGGTTGGACAGACAGGGTGCTGAAGGTTTTAGCTTGACAGTTAGGCTGAGATCTGGACCCTATAGCTGTGCCAGTGGGAAGTCTTATTGGGGACCTGGAGAGCAAGGGAGCAACCAGCCCCAGAAAGACTGTGATCTCTGTGTGCACTTAAGGGAAATTGTATTTTATTGTGTGTATTTGTTATCCTTCCCTCTATATGGGATGCCCCTATCTGGTGGTGTTGAAGATCGAGGCTCCTTGATTGCTGGGCCAGGGCACAGGTGTCACACTCCCTCCTAAATTTATTCGTGCTATATTTGGTTTTGCTCATGAATTAGCTTTCATGTAGTACAGCAGTACTTAATAACTGGATAGCTAACCTTCAGGAGTACAGTGACAGTTAGTGTACTAAGACACAGAGAACATAATGCATTCCATTAAGATGCAGCTGCCCAAGGTTTTATTTTTTTCTTACAATCCGCAAACACTTTTTCTATCATTACTGTGACAAGCTCCCTTATGACTACATTGCTTATGCACAATATCTGAACCTCAGAAGCAAATCAAAGTTACCCGATAGTATTATGTAGAATATATTTTTTCATGGAATAAATGGTGTAGTCTCACTATCATCTGTTTTATTATAGACTACATTCACATAACAAACATGCAGGACCATATGCTTACATTGTTATTTAGCATTATATATTCCACACTGATCAACAGCCAGACAAACAATGCCTTAGTACCTAGAAGAGGAGTAAAAAGCACCAATCACAATAAAGATGCAAATTACGTATGTACCACTATTACAATCATTGTCATTGAATGGGATCTCTATACGTGCTCTTGGATTAAACTCTTTGCTGTAATTTATATGGCTTTTTATAAGGAAAATAGAAAAGTATACATTGCTTGTTACTGCTATGTACAACTAAGATGCGATAAAGCTCTAACAAGGGCAAAAGTACTCCTCTCAACTTAATAAACTATGGTTTAAACAAGCAGTACAAGCTTGAATCCAGTTTTCTTATTTTTACTACAAATGCAAAGTGATCTTTGAAATGGATCTGATCTATTCAAATGATCTATATGAAGATATCAAGAGTAAACATTCCTGTACAACTAGTATCCCTTTTATTACACACACACACACACACACACACACACACACACACACACACACACACACACACACACTATAAAACATTTACACAACTCTGTTAATTGCCAGGTTTTTGTGATATAAAAAACTGAGTCCACAATAAATCATTTCAAAACTTTTCCCACCTTCAATGTGACCTACAACCTGTACAATTCAACTGAAAACAAACAAATATGTTACGAGAAAAAATAAAAAACGTACAGTACGTTGGTAGCATAGAGATCTGATGAAGCTAATTGTAAAAGCGCTTAACTTTGTTCTTGCCCTTTATTAAAATAATTACATTTGGATTTTATCTCTGCTGTGGAATGCTTGTTATGTTCTTTTCTACAGTGTTATATTATATTACTACTTAGAAAAAAACATGTTGAAATGCTACAGCACATGCTCCAAGGCTAACCCTTGGAAAATGCAACAACAAAATGTTTCTGCAGGGGGACAGACACCCCCTCTGCCCCCACCATACCTACCCACTATTCATTAAATACGCCAACTTGGAGATCGCACAATCCCTGGATGAATAGGCATATCCCCTACTTCAGCGACTGTTAATATTGTGCATCTGTTAACCATTTATACAGGTCAGACAAAGTGGATCAGCAATACATAGCTCAACTCAAAAAACTCCAGCTCTGCTCCATCGTATATCGCCCACTCCAAGATGAACTCTGCCCAACGTACAAAGCAACGTCTAACCCAGACCTGATGGACATGCTAAACTTAAAGAAATCCCAATCCCTCAGAGCCACATGCTCCTGGGACATGCATCAAACAGAACATGCTAGAGGGACAGATTCCTGTACCAGAGACTTCCCCTGCTCTGGAACAGGCTGCCCATTCATGCCAAGCAAAGCTCCCCATTAGCCCTCTAAGAGAAATCTTGACAATTGGATAGGTAATAGGAAAATCACCCCGGGAATCACTGCTGTGGCTCTGCTAGACAGGGGCACAGGAAAATAATTTTCTTGGGTGGCGAAAGCCAGAGAGCTCATTTGGCTAGGCTTGCATAGGCCCTAGGGCTGACAGCCTAGTACTTACCTATGAACTGTAAAATTCAACCTATGCTGTATATATAGCTAGATTATTTTTATATATATATATATATATATATATATGTGTATATATATATATATATGTGTGTATATATATATATATGTGTGTGTATATATATATATATATACACATACATACATACACACACACACACACACACACACACACACACACACACACACACATATATGGATCAATGTCAGATCCATGAAAACCCAGATTACCGATGACCACATCAGAGACATCGCCAACAGAACACATCCCCGACAACAGTAAGTCAATGTATCATGGAACAGAATCCATTCCCATTTCCGTAATACATTCAAAAACACATTAAAACATGTATAGAAGGGGGGGCAAGCCCCGCTGCACCATGTGGGGGACTGTGCCCCCCCCACAGCCCCCTACTTATATATACCAACTCCAAGATCGCACTACAGTGAGGGAATGGGAATAAATCCCATTTCCCACTACTAACCACTGTCGCGGATGTGTTCTGTCAACAATGTCGTCTGGTGATCTGGTCGTCGGTAATCTCTGTTTTTGTTGATCTGACAGGAACCCATAGATTATATATATAGAAGTTCTGGTAACTGTGTGTGGCAACAGAACTACTATTTCAGTGCAACTCCAGTTCTAGATTGTAAGGTTTTTAAAAGTATCCACAATGGGATGTTCCTAACCTTCAGTGAGGTTTGGCCAGGGGTCCTACAGGCTCACCGTGTTGCCACTGCAGAGACCTCTTGCTTGGATCAACCTTCTTTGTATCCAATTGCCCACAAATATTTCCCTAAATCACTATCTACATACATGTATGCAACAAAAATAAAACATTTAATCTCCAAACCTCTTGACTAAAACAAAGGAATGAAAAGTTTTGCAGCCTTCTTAGTTATCGCTTAGATGGCATGACAAAAGCCAACAGTCTCTTTTGGGCCCGAAGAGGCGGGTAAGGGGAGTCTCAATCTTCTGGCAGCTTCCTGGGAGGGCTGTACAGCAGAAAGCAGATACTGCAGAGTTAATTTGTTCTAGAAATAGACTTCAAGAGATGATGATGAGAGACCCAAATGTTTAGGCCAATACTTGGACAGGACATGAAAAAACACACAATACTTGAACAGATAGAATCAAAGAAGTCAATCTCTGGCTCAGCATTATGGATTGCCAGGACAGGGTCACTATCTAAACAGCAGGACGGATTTCCTCACAGCAGTTATGTCAATGTCATGGACATCCAAAATCTGCAGGAAATAATGCCAGCAGTTTTAAAGGTAAAGTTTGCTGAAATGCTAATCCTGCTCTGCTGGACCTGGTGCACAACGCAAAACAAGTATCAGAATTTCGCAACCTAGGAACTAAACACAGTCTGCAAATTAAATAGGCCATCCTGGAGTGACACTTAAGTAACCTTTTTTTTTTAATCTCTGCTGCCCTGTCCATTAAGGACTGTCCTTATCGCATTCTGTAAGTGGACCTGAAAATAGCCCACCAGATTTTTTTTTCTGCTGAGCTCATGGATCAGGACTGAAGCAGCTACAACTTGGTGTCTACCTGCTGTTTTCATTAGAATTTCGTTTTCATTAGAATTTCGGAAATTTCTATCGGAAAGACTTTCATGATACTATCAGTGACATTCCTCATCAGTTTAACTTCAAACCCTTGTGACTACTCGTGTATCAAGCACATTCTTATGGCAAATAATTACATTTTCTGATTTTACAGCACACAGTTGTGGTTGGTCTATGCCAAATTCATCAACATTCTAGCATAAGAAGCCTGCTGTATATAAATGCTGCACTCTCTCTAGAAATAAGTACTGTTAAAGGAATAAAATATTGGGATTATAAACACGGGCCTAAGCCTCATGATTCCCTTGGTTCAGCAGGCCACACTTAGGTTCATAGGTTGGTTCAGCAGGCCACACTTCTGGACATAACTAGGAGTAAAAAAATATACACACACTCACACACCCTGTCATAATCAAAAAAACAAAAAGGGGGGTAGATGAAGGGAGAAGCTAATGCATCAGTGATCATTTGAACATCTACTGTTAAATTCACTGACACGACTCTCTTGTGCTCATCATACTGATCACTGCTGCAGTGGTCTTGACTATATGGGTAAACCACCCTAGCTTAATATACTTGGGAAGTGAAAGGGGAAGGGTCCAGGCACCTCTGGAGAATAGTCCTAGCAAAGCCTGATCTACACCCAATCCTATCCAAAGAAAAGAAAAGGCACCAGTTTTCCAGGTCTTATTGTATGGAGTCCAGGAGCAGAATTTTGCCAGCAGATTGGTTTAGAGAAGATGCAAAAAGGTCTGCTTGAAGGACTCCCCACAAACAGATCAGGGGGTCTTCCAAAATGCATTATAGTTTCCATTTGGGAGGGTTTGTCTTTGTCTTGCTCAGCTTGTCTGCTCTGCCACACAATTTTGCTCTGACAGAATGCCTACAGAGTGAGATTGTGCTGTGAAGCTATATCCCAAACTAATATGGCTAGTCTGCAAAGTAGGTAAGACCAAATACCCTCTTGAATGTTGATGTACTATATATGACTGTGGTGTTGTCAGTAACTACTTGAAGAGGTCCGGAGGACAAAAGATGATTCAGGAAGTCGAGTGCCTTGATCAGAGAAAGCATTTCTTTTATATTAATGTGTTTTCACTTGTCCTTGATGCCCCAAAAAATGTGAATGTTTATCCCTCCTGAAACTGTTCCCCAGGTAAGTCCAAGGCATCTGTGAGGGGAGGGGAGGGGAGAAGGGAAGACATGGATTTAGGAATATTTGCTGTTTCCACTTACAAATCTCAGAACTGGGATTTGAAAAGATAATAGCTGTTGGTGCTGGGGCCAGAGAGATTTTAAATACCACTGTATCTTTCTCAAGTGTAGTCTTGCCAGGAGTATCACGAGAAGCACTAATGCCAGGAGACCCATAATCATGATTTATTCTCTTGCAGTGACCACAGTACAAGTGGAAAACCCTAGAAATAGATCTACTTTAACTGTTGAAGAAATGCTCTTTGAACTGGAGGTGTCTAGCAGACCACAGGAACACAATTCTGTGTGGAGGAGTAAAAAAGACTTTTCAGTGCTTTCCTGGAATATCTGCTTGTGTAAGAAATCTCTCATCCAAGTCAGAGATTCCTGACACTTTGAAAAAGACTCTGCAAAGATGAGCAAGTCTCCTAAATAAGGAAAAATGCAGCTGTCCTGCAGCCTGCAATAAGTTACAACTGGTGCAATACACCAAAACTCTTGGTGCAGCGGATAGTTCAATGGGTAAGGCACAGAAATACAACTGCATAAACTTACTATAACAATAAATGTTCAAATGAACACTGCAGTAGCCTTAGCTATATGGGTTATATCCTGTCAATGACACAACAGCAAGATAGAAGGTGCCCTGAATATTTGGAAGCTATGTGCACAAACTGCTGGGCAGTTCAACCAGAGCCAACTAAAAGACAAGTTTTGGCTCAAAGCCCTTCAGAGCTATCCTGTTAAAAGAGAGGGGGAATCTGAGCCCTGAAAGGACAATGCTAGGAACAAACAAAAGATAAATGTTCACCGCTGGCATAAAAAAGCACACCAATAAAACAAGGGGGGGTGGAGGGAGCAGCTACTGCAGCAGTAATCATTCAAAGATCTACTTTATACCAAGTTTATTTACACAACTATACTACCTTTTATCATACTGAGCACTGCTGCAGGAGCCTTAGCTATATGGGTAGATTCCCTTTGTTAACAACATTTGGGAGGTGGAAGCAGAAGATTTCAGGAGCCACTGGTGAATAGGTCTAGATCACGCTTTGCAGGGACTAGAGTGGTGTCTCGCCTACAAGGCAAACTTGGACCCTGCCCTACTACAGATGCTTCATATGTGCAAGTCTAACTCTTGACTTCAACAATTGGCTAAGCTTCTGGTGTCATTCTAAGGGGATCCAGTATCTGTCTACTTGGGATGACATGGTCGACAGACCACGATGCTTTGCCACAGATGGCCTGCACCCGTCGTCCCTGGGATTCCGGATACTGGCTAAGGCTCTTGCTGCCCTTATAGTGCCTTTTTTAGGCAAGGTTCAAATAACTAATTCAGCACCATAACAGGAACAGGCAAGCAAAAACTGAGGGTAATGCTACTCAATGCTAGAAGTCTAAATCTCAAAATGCACTCACTCGAGGAACTCCTTAAAATGGAGAACATCGATATCTGTGCAGTGACTGAGACCTGGTTCAATGCTCCAGAGAGCACCCCTGCACTACCAGGCTACAACTCATACCACACTTTTCGGCCATGTAACCTGGACTGAAACACCAAAGGCGGAGGTGTAGTTGCTCAGCATAATTCATCCAAGGTTATCCCAGTGCAACTAACGTAGGCAAAACTGCAATCCAAATTGTAGCTTGCTACAGATTCCCCACCATGCCCAGGGATTCCCACTCCTCTTTTCTTGATGTACTGGAAAATATTGGGGTTCAGCCAAACACCCTAATAATGGGTGACTCCAACTTCCCCACCATTAACTGGGAAAATGACTTGTGTACCAACTCCTTTGCTCAACGCTTTCTGGAATTCATAAACTCCAATGCCCTGGATCAACTTATCCACACCTCCACCAGGGGCAACAATATCCTCGACCTAGTCATTACCAACATGAGTGACTGGTGTTCCACACCTGAAGTCAACTCCTCGTTTGTCCGATACAACCATAAGCTAATCACCCTTGACATCCACATCCCACCCCCACCCCACATTAAGGAAACCACAGTAAAAATTTTCTCCAAAGCCAACTTCATGCTTCTTAAGACAGAAGTGGTGAACTTCATGACACCCATGCAGATGGACAATACAGTTACAACTGCTGAATCCTACACAAATGCACTCTAATAAACACTTACACGAGTGCATGGATCGTGCTATCCCAAACAGAACCAAAACGCTATCCTCCAAAAAAAAAAAAAAAAAAAGGAAGCCAATCTGTTAGTCCCCTGCCATAAACAAACTGTACAACAGAAGGAAGAAACTGTTGCAAAAGAGAGTAGAGGAGCTCCCTAGTCAGCCTCAGTAAGAAGCTGAGATCCCTTAGAAGACCCTCCAAAGCAAGCTACGAAAAACACCACAAAGCATTCTATAGCTATGTTAAGAATCTCGATGGCAACACCCAGACCTGCTCTGAGTTACAGCACAAAGGCACGAAAATTACAGAAGCAACTGATATTTCCAACATCCTAGCAGATATGTTCAGTGCTAAATTTACCCCCCTCTCACCCCCTAAAGGGGCCATATCTATACAGGAAGAATGCAAAGTCCCTGTAATCACAACTACGCAGGTAAAAGCTGCACTCTCTAAAGCCAAAAACACAGCATCTATGGGACCGGACAACATCCCAGGCTGCGTTTTACACGAACTTCAGAAAGAACTGGCTCCCCACTTAAACACCATGTTCAATAACAGCCTCGCATCAGGCTTTGTGCCCACTGAATGGCGCACAGCAACAGTTATACCACTCCACAAAGGGGGAGCCAACACTGATCCCGGGAACTATCGACCTATTAGCCTGACGAGCCTGATCTGCAAGGCCATGGAATGTATCATTATGGAACTCATAAACATAGACATTGGTAACCTCCAAACTCTGGATCCCACCCAGTTCAGGTTTGTGAAAGGCAGATCATGCCTCTTGAACCTGATCGACTTCTTTGAGGCAATCACCAAAGCTGTAGATGAGGGTAAGGTGGTTCACACAGCCTATACTGACCTCGCCAAGGCTTTCAACACCATCCCCCATTCTGGAATTATAGCTAAACTCACTAAACTAGGTATAAATCCCTACGTCACAAGATGGGTTGCCAACTGACTCACTGACAGAACCCACACTGTAAAAGTTGCAGACTCCAAATCTGACCTCAAAGCAGTGACAAGTGGAGTACCACAGGGTTCCGTCCTGGGACCACTCCTGTTTGGTATCTACTTCTCTGAAGTACAGGCTAACATAGAAGGACTCTGGCTAATGAAGTTCGCAAATGACTGCAAACTAGGAGCCATAGTCAAGTCCCCAAATGATGTGGACATCCTACAGAAGAGCCTCGCTGACACAGATGCCTGGTGTAAGAGCCATGGCCTCAAGCTCAATGCCAAAAAGTGCAGTGTCATCCCCTTTGGTAAAAAAACTCGGTACCCATGAACTAGGCAGTAATCTACTTGACACCAAATGCGTGATAAGAGACCTTGGGACAGTAGTCTCTCCTTGGATAGTCACATCGCCACAGTAGTCAGGAAGACCTTCTACGTGGCACACCTCATCATAAAAGGGTTCTCATCCAGGAAAAAAAAGAGGTCATTGTTCCTCTCTACTCGACACTCACTAGACCCATTACCCATTATAGAGTACAACGCCCCTTTTGGAATGTACCTCACAAGACATCTGCAGCAGCTGGAAAGGCCACAGAAGTACCTCACAAAGAGGATTACTGGCCTCAAAACAAATGCTCTACACTGACCGCCTCAAAAAACTCCAGCTTTACTCCGTAGCATGTCACCTACTCTGAAGGTGATCTCTGCCTAACATATAAAGCTATGTCAAACCCAGAGCTGTTGGACATGCTACACCTAAAGAAATCCCAATCCCTCTGAGCTACACGCTCTAGGGACCTAAACCTTGTCACCAGAATAAGCAGGACATGTTGGAGGGATAGATTCCTGTCCCAGAGACTTTCCATACTCTGGAACAGGCTACCCATCTATGTCAAGCAGAGTTCTTCATTAGCACTCTTCAAGAAAAATCTTGATGAGTGGATGGGAAATAGGAAATACACCCCGGGGATCACTTTTGTCTCTCTGCTAGACAGTGGCACAGGAAAATAACTTTCTTGATTGGCGTTAAGCCAGGGAACCTTTTTGGCTAGGTTTACGTAGGCCCTTGGGCTGATAGCCTAGTACCTACCTATGAACTTCACATTACCCGCTTAAAAGGCCTGAATCTAATATGCAACATCAACAAAACCTGCTGGAGACAAAGGTTGGTCTCCCAGAGGTTGCCCTGTCTCGGAAATAGACTTCCCATACACAAACAGAGCATCTCTCTGACCCTCTTCAAGTGCAACCTTGATGAGTGGATGGAAATTTGTCCCAGGGGTTTCACCTGTGTCCCTTCACTGACAGGGGCAACAGATGCTCACTGAGGTTTCTTTTTAGGGATAAACTCTTGGCTAGGCTTGGAAAAGCCCCAAGGCCACTTAGCCTAGTAGCTTCCTATGAAGTCTATACTGCTTTGTAAATGTATGTACAAAGGACCAAGTACCAGCTTCTAGAATACTTTGAGAAACCAGCGCTTTCCAAAAAGCCATACATTATGCCAAGGCACTGGCAGAATGGGCCTTGACCATGCCTGAAACAGTTTTGTTGCGGTGAGTATAACAAAAGGTAAAGAAGGTTGTGCGTCAGGGCCGGCAACTCGGCACATAAAAATCTACTGCCAATCATTAGCGGACCAGAGTTCCACTGTGGCGACCCCTAACCGGGAAAAGCGGAAAGACACAACAACAACAACCTTAAAAAACAGAGTATTTCTAAATAGCTGTCTAACAGGCTGTCCCTTCCTCTTACCTTCCCAAGAGATGAACAATTAATCTCAAGATCTAAACAGTTTAGTTCTGTCAAGATAGCACCTGAGTTTTCTATGGACATCCAATGTGTGGAGCATCCTTCTTCCCAATTTTTAGGTTCATGGAAAGAAAGAAGGGAGATAGTTTGGCTTAAAGTAAACTCTGATACCACTAGAGACATAAAAATGGATAAGTTATAAAATAAACCCTGTTCCTGTAGAAAATGAGATAGGGTTGAATCACTTTAAAAGCTTGCAACTCAGATACACTTCTTGTAGAAGTCAGAGCAGTCACTAAAACAGTTTTCCATGTTAGGAGCCTTAAGCCAGACAGGTTAGCTTGTTCAAATGGTGCAAGTGTTAGGTTTTCTAACACAAAAGAAAGATCCCAGGAAGGGATTTCCCTTCAAAACATTTTGGCATGAAAACGCACTGAAAGATGAGGATCCATGGGAAGACATGCTGAAATGGCTGATAAATGAACATTGACAGTATAGTCAGAAAAGTCATATGATAACTTACATAAATATTGCAGAACCAGAAAACAAATATTCCTAAGTGGGTGCTGGTTATATTGTTAGCACCAACTAGAAAACCTTTTCCATTTGTTAATGTACGATTTTCTAGTGGCAGGCTTTATTGCCTCCAGTAGTGTCTGCTGCATGCCCTCAATAAACAGGTGTCTAAAAGGAATTAAGACCCTACCAACCAGGCAGTTGATTGACATTCATAGGTGCTGGGGTGTATCAAATACCCTGTTCCTATGTGAGTAGATCCAGTGTGTGAGGAAAGTTGTGGTAATTGCACCTGGCAATTCCCAAAGGAAGGGAGAACTATGGTTGCCTGGGCCAGAAGGAAGTCACCACATTTATCTTGGGGCATTCCTTCTGACTCTTCAAATGTACTCTGCATATGAGTGGAAAGGGTGGAAAAGTATACAGGAATATTCCTGTCCAAGGAAAACAAAAGGCATCTGTCTTCCAGGCTTTCTTGCATGGAGTCCTGGAGCAGAGGCTTGACAGTTGTAGGAAGAAAAAGGGTCTGCTTGAGGAACTCCCCACAGATAAGACCCTCTGATCTAGTATCAATTTGTGAGGGTCTGCCCTTGTTCTGCTCAGCTTGTCATCCACACAGTTTTGCTCTGGCAGGATGTAGGATGCCTGTAGAGTGATAATGTGCTGTGAAGCTATATCCCAAGCTAACATATCAACATATCTAGTCTGCAGAGGGGGTAGGACATGGTTCCCCCCTTGCCTGTTGATGTACCACATGACTGTGATATAGTCTAGCAACTTGAGGAGGTCCTGGGGGCCAACAATGATTCAGACAGTTGAGTTACTTGATCAGAGCAAGCGTCTTTTATATTTATATGCTTGTGTCTGCCTTTGGTGTCCTACACCTTGCACTTTTATCCCCCCGAAACTGCTCCCCAAATAAGGTCTGAGTCGTCTCTGGTGACTGACGGCTTTGGAAAAGGGAAGGAGAAGGGGAGACCTGGATTTAGGGATATCGGTTATCTCCAACAAGTGATTTCTTCATTAACAGACTTCAGCACTGGAATCTAGAATGACAACATGTGTTGCTGCTGGGCCCAAAGAGACTTCAGCTACAACTTTATCTTTCTCATGTGGAGTCTTGCCAGGGGGTATTATGAGAATCATAGAAGCCATGAGACCCAAAATTGTGAGGTATTCTCTCACAATGAACAACGTTTGAGTGGAAAACCTTAGAAATATATTTAGATATAGATCTATTTTTTTTTCATTTGAAAGAAAGACTCTGAAATGGGCACCTAGCTGACATTCCAGGAACACAATCTTGTGTGAAGGAGTCAAGAAAGACTTCTGACTGTTCTCTTGGAATTCCAGCTTGTGTAAGAGATCTCTCACATAAGAGAAACATTCCTGACATTTTCAGAAACATTGATTACATTTGTCATAGGTTCATAGCTGTCATTCTAAGTCCCTTAGTTTTGGTTTTAGCACTTGGGCTTCAGGCCAGTTATTTTACATTTAAGAAGTACTTTGTGGTCTACAGTCTTGTGGACAAACCCTTATCAAAACTCTCTCTCCACAAGTCTGTCCAAGTTTTCAGAGCACTACATCTGGACTATTTCCATCAGTTTCTCCTGCCAGCCTGGTCGACATGGGCATACTGAGAGACAGTGTAGCAAATGCCTCTTGTTCACCAACAACCCTATTCTCCTAGCACATAATTCTCTACTGCAAGAAATGCATCTACATCAGTAACCTGGAATCCATGCACTCTCGCACCACAGTCAGTACTCCTGACAAAGACGAGATTGCCAGCACAAACACCACACCATCCACAATCACATAGCCAAGCACAACACACACCTACTTATGCAGCAGTCCTTGATAAAAATGTATATAAACAGCAGAGACCTCCAAAACACATTTATAAACATTCCACGCACAACACCAAACACAGCAGACAACAAACCAGTGTCTCACAAACACAGCCATAAGGCATAGCAATAAACCAACACAGCCCATGACAATAAACCAAACATACTAGTAACTGGTGACTCAATTGTGACACACACACAAATGCCCCCCTCACCAGGTTCGACAAGGAGAAGGTCATTGTCAGTTGTCAGTCAGGTGCCAGAATCAGCGACATCATGCATGCACTTAAGTCTCTGCGCAGTGGGTACAAGTATGACTCTGGCATTGTCCATGTTGGTGTAAATATCTCCCTGGACTATATGGAGAGAGACATGATTGAGCTCTCAGAGTATGTGTCCCAGGAAGGTATGACCCTAGCCCTAAGCAACATCCTACCTTCACCAACAATGATACCAACAAAAATTAACTGACTTCAGCAACTGGCTTAGTTTCCAGTGTCATCCTAAGGGGATCCAGTTATCTGTCTACTACCTTGGATGACATGGTAACAGGCCTCGATGCTTCGCCAGAGATGACCTCCACCTGTCACCCCTGGGATTCCGGTTTCTGGACAAGGCTCTTGCCTCTCCCATTGTGCCCATTTTAGGCAATGTCCCAAAGATAAATCTTCCAACATAAAAGATCTGTCAAAAAGCAAGTTAAAGGTCATGCTGCTTAACGCTAGGATCCTTAATCTGAAAATGCATTCACTGGAGGCTCTCCTCGCACTGGAAGATACTGACATCTGTGCAGTCATGGAAATTCGGTTCAAGGCTGCGGAGAGCACCCCTGCCTTACCAGGCTATACCTCATTCCACACATTCTGACACCAAAATGAGGTTGGGAAGACTAAAGGTGGTGGAGTCTCTATCTTCATTAAAGACAAGCACACCTCCAGACTGGTTTGCCAGCATGATGCACTAGAACTACTTCAGGTGCAACTGACAGTTGGCAAGGCACTCATCCAAGTTAAAGCCAGCTACAAACCCTCTCCATGACTCAAGGCACTCCTCCTACCTGGACCTACTTGACTCCATCCATCAAAGGTACTCCCCAACACCTTGATCCTTGGTGACTCCAACTACCCCTCCATAGACTGGATGAACTATTCCTGCACTAATGCACTCACCCAATGATTCTTTGACTTTATCACTTTTAATGCACCAGACCAGCTCGTCTCATTCCCCACAAGGGGAGATAACATTCTGGATTTGGTCCTCACCAACATGGGCGACAGCTGCACCACTCCCATAGTAAGTTCTTCCCTGGAGAGATCAGATCTTCGGTCTGTCTCGTTCAAAGTTTCTATCAAGCCAACCCCCCCCCCCCCCAAGCTATAACCAGGCTAAAAAACTTCTCAAAAGCTGACAAAAACCTCCAAAGGGAGGATATCAGTAGCTTCACACCACTGCCCCGCTTAGAGGATGCAGACAACTATGCTGAACAGTATGACAATGCAGTATACAAGCACCTGTACAACTGCATGGACTCAGCCATACCCAACAGAACTAAAACCTGCTCCTCAAGGAAACACAGACCTATCTCATGGACATCCTCGATCAACAGGCTTTACAACAAAAGGAAAAAAACTGTCACCAATGGGTAAAAAGGCATAAATTCCCAACTGGAAAATCTCCCTCAGCCTCAACAAGCAAATTAGATCATTAATGGAAACCTCCAAAACCAATTATGAATCAAAACTAGCCTTTAAAACAAAGGGACACCACAAAGCCTTCTTCAGTTACATCAGAATCCTCCATGGCAAAGCGCGGATTTGTTCTAAATTAGTACTTAATGGTACCACTTACACTTGATCCTGTTGACTTAATCAACCTGCTATCAGGTTCAGCGCAAACTTCACCCCCCCCACCCCCAAAGGGCTATTCAACATCCCTGTTACTTGTCCCGGACCTCACATCTCCATAGATATCAAGTGTTAAAGGCCCTATCCAAGGCAAAGAACCAGCTTCCATGGGACCAGATAATATCCCAGGTTGTATTCTGCATCATCTCCAGCAAGAACTAGCTTTGCATTGAGCACTTTCTTCAACCACAGCCTAAGTACAGGCTTCATTCCAGCAGTGGAGAACTGCCATCGTCATCCCCTTTCACAAAGGTGGTGCCACTACTGACCCTAGAATCTACCGCCCCATTAGCTTGACAAGTCTGATCTGTAAAGCCATGGAGCGTATTATTATTATGGACCTCAAACAAGGACAGAGGCAATCTCCAAGCACTTGACCACACCCGGTTTGGATTAGACAAGGGCAGATCTTGCCTGTTGAACCTGGTTGACTTTTTTGAGACTGTCATCAAGGCCCTGGATGAGGGAAAGTCAGTATATACAGCTAACCTTGACTTGGCCAAAGCCTTTAAACACAATCCCCTACTTTGGCATCATCGAAACACTAACACAACTTGGCATAAATTCCCATCTCATCAGGTGGGTGGCCAACTGGCTCACCAACAGGACCCACAAGGTCAAAACAAGCATCTCCACCTCAGACAACAGACCTGTCACTAGTGGTGTTCCCTAGGGATCTACTGTTTGGCATCTACTTCTCAGAGGTCCAGGTAAAGACAAAAAGCCTGTGGCTGATCAAGTCTGCAAACGACTGTAAGTCAGGTGCTGTTACTGACTCCCCAAATGATGTTAACATACTACAAGATGATCTCAACAACAAATGACTGGTGCCAAAGTCAAAGTTAAACGCAAAAAAATGTGCTAGCATGCCATTCAGCAAAAACACGGTCCCTACTGATTATCACATCAAGACAACCCTCTAAGCACACAACCTGTGGTGAGGGACCTGGGTACACAGGGTAACAACAATCTCACATTCGACCATCATGTAGCAGCAGTGGTCAGAAAAGCTTTTTACTTGGTTCGTCTCATAAGTAAAGGGATTACATCCAGAAAAAATGAAGTTTTTACCTCTCTGTACTCTTTTCCCTCATTAGCCCAATAATTGAGTACAGCTTCCCATTTGGTATGTATGTCTCCAAACACCTGCACCAGCTGGAAACACCACAGAAATGCCCGACAGAGAATCCATGGCTTCCAACACCTGTCCTATCTGAACAGGTTCAAATCACTATCACTCTACTCGGTATCGTACAGATGGCTCAGAGGTGATCTGTGTCTCACCTACAAGGTGATCCCGGACCCTGCCCTACTAGAAAAGCTCCATGTCTGTAAGTCTAACTCCTCAAGCATTACCCACTTCAAAGGCCTAAATCTAATATGCGACATTAACAAACATGGTGGAGAGACAGGCTTGTCTCCCACAGGCTGCCCCATCTCTGGAACAGACTTTCCATACAGGTGAAGCAGAGTACATCGCTGACCCTCTTCAAGCACAACCTTGATGAGTGGATGGGAAAACACAAATTTGTCAGAGGGTTTCCACCAGTGTGCTTCACTGACAGGGGTAACAGGTGCTGATTGGGGTTTCTTTTTTGGGAACAAACTATTGGCTAGG
Organism: Protopterus annectens; assembly: GCF_019279795.1. Classification (NCBI taxonomy): domain Eukaryota; kingdom Metazoa; phylum Chordata; order Ceratodontiformes; family Protopteridae; genus Protopterus; species Protopterus annectens. Next base: position 1,205,840,780 of record NC_056733.1, on the reverse strand, counting down.
CTTGTAAGGGCCCCAGGGCCATTAGCCTAGTTACCTCCTACAATCCTATGATAAGAAAAGTTTAAATATTTGCATGCTGCGACTTACGTTTAACAGTATTTTATGTGGCACATAAAGCGCCATTTAGCATTTTCTCCCAAATAGCAAATATTTTTGTTACAGCTTTAAATTTAAGCAGCTGTTGTTAAATTACTTTTCATCACGCCAATGTCACTGAATGTTAAAAATTATCTTTAACCTCAGTGACATCAACTCAGTGAAAATGTGAAATATTTCCATAAGCTTTAATAAGCGCATTCTGCACAGGCACAGAAATGTGCCCATTAAAGTCTATGGAGGCCTTAAGACACGGAGGAAAATCCTAAATTTATTTGGGCCATGGAGTGAATAAAAACATAATGAAGCTTTTTATTAAAAACACGGGCCAAGTAAAGTGACCAGGGCAATGTGCACTGTGGCAGTTAACTTATGATCAGACACAATGCACTCAAAGAGTGACAATACACTTTTAATATGGAAAAATGTGGATAGTCTGTAGCCTGCAATTAGCTGTAAATTGAGCTAGACACTTTGTGAACACTCTTGGTGCAATGGATAGTCCAAAGGGTAAGGCACAGAACTAATATGGTGATCCAGGAACATAAGACCTTATGAAACACCTGAAGTCTGGATGATTAGGAATGTGATGGTAAGCATACTTTAAATTTAGTGTTACCAAGAACCTTGAATGAGGAGGAAGGTTTAACAGATTGTGACGTGACATCATTTTGAATTTGGGCAATATCACAGACAGGTTTAGGAAAGAAAGATCTACAACTGGCCTCCATGCTTTTTTTTTTTTTGAACTGGTTCTATCACTCTCTAGGACAGATGTGATGAAGAACAGTAAGAAAAAAAGGGTCTGGTCTGAAGGATCTGGAATTACCTCTTGAAAAGGAGGAATTTCTCCCTATTGCCATCTGTAACCTTGATGAATGACTTTCAGAATCCATTTGTCCAAACTATCTGGTACCAAAGAGAAAAGTGGAGATTCACACTTTCTGGAAGGAAAAGAAAGAGAAGCCAAGGTGAAAGGGAAACAAAGTCTCTTAAAAAGGCATTCTGACTTCTGGATTATTCTTGGTTTTGGAAGTTTCCAGAATTCTTCTTGGAACTCCCTTGCCATTTCTTCTTAAATGTCTGTTTATCTGCATTTTGTTGAGACTGTTTAATTTGTTTCATACCAAAAGTGTATCAGGATTTAGAGAAACCATTGGAAAATCTGAAAAAAGGGCTGATAAATCTTAAGAGATTCCCTCTGTCAGCTTTACCCTTTTAATTACACCTTTTTGATCACCTCTGAGCAAATGGGCCAAAAATAATCTTCTTCCACAAGAGAATTTAAAACTTTTAGTTATGTACTTACCATAACTTTGAATGTATGGGATCCATCTCGCCTACATTCATAACAGATGGGTTCGGAGACTCGGCCACTTTTTTATACTCTAGAACGAAGACTCTAATTGGCTGGGCTCCCCCTTATCCCAGAATGCACCACGCCTGCTTCCCCGGATCTTGTTTGTTCGCTTTCATACAGTCATACAGACACAGAAAACCCCACCAAGCACTCTAACCAACTAGAGTCTTTCAAAGGAAGATCTCAGTAAGGACCAACATTTCCTCTAACTGCAAAAGGAAGGGGGAAGGAGGGCAGGTACGTATGAATGTAGGCGAGATGGATCCCATACATCCGAAGTTATGGTAAGTACATAACTAAAAGATGTAATGGGATCCTATCTCGCCTACCTTCATAACAGATGGGACAGCGTCCCTAGCACCTAAATCCTGGGTGGCTCATTGGAAAACACTCCTGAGAACCGTGGAACCAAAGGAAGCTCTGTCTCTAGAAGCCACATCAATTTTGTAATGAGAAATGAAGGTGTGCGGAGATGACCAGGTAGCAGCCACACAGATATCATTTATCGAAAGTTTGGAGTGGAATGCTACAGAAGTGGCCATAGCCCTGGTAGAATGATCCCTGACTGGGAAAGGCAGCTCTCTGCCTGATTGAGAATAAATGAAGGAGATGCAATCTTTAATCCATTTTGCTATGGTGGTTTTAGCCACCGGCTGACCCAACTTATTCTCTGCAAAGGACACAAACAGCGGATTAGACTTTCGTGTCTGACTGGTTCTGTCCAAGTAAAAACGCAGTTGCCTGTGAACATCCAACTGATGGAAAGTATACTCTGCACTGTTGGAAAATTTAGGAAAAAACACAGGAAGCTCCAAGGACTGTTGAATGCATAAAGGGGATGCTACTTTGGGCAAAAAAGAGGGATTCAATTTGTGGGATACCCTGTCTTAGTGAAATATCAAATAAGGAGGGTTAGAACAGAGAGCCTGAAGCTCCGAAACCCGCTTGGCAGAGGTTATGGCCACTAAAAAGGCGGTCTTCCAAGATAGAAACTTTATATCACACGTAGCTGCAGGTTCAAAGGGGAGAGCAGTTAAAGAGTTCAGAACAATATTTAGATCCCAAGGGGGGAGGGGATGGGCTATTGGGGGCCTGAGGAGCCACGCTCCCTTGAGGAAAGGCTTGCAAAGCCTGTTTGCCACTAAGGAAGGCTCAAAGGAAACATAAAAATTGGAAATGGCCGCTAACTGAACCTTAATTGTGGATACTGAGGAGCCCAAATGAAACAAAGAGGCTAGGAATTCTAGGACCTGCGGCACTGGGGCAGTAAGAGGATCAATACCTCGTTGCTGGGCCCAGCAGGCAAACCTTTTCCATTTGCTGGAATACAGTTTAACCGTGGATGGCTTGTGAGAAGAGGACAAAATGTGCATCACTTCTGGGGAAAGAGAGTTATCTCGGACTAGGGTTGGAAGTGGAGTAACCAAGCAGCTAGCTTCAACGACCGGAGGGATGGGTGAGAGTGTCCTGACTGGTGAGTCAACAGGTCTGGCACTGGGTCCAGAATCCAAGGGCCTTGTATCGCATGTCTCTGAAGGAAAGGAAACCAAACTTGACGAGGCCAGTGTGGGGCGATCAAGATCATGTCGCTCCCTACGTGAATAGCCTTCTGTATCACCCTCGGAAGAAGGGGAACTGGCGGGAAGGCATAAAGTAGACCGGGGAGCCAACTGTGGGCTAGATCGTCCCTGGGAATCTGCCCCTGAGAGGGAGTCAGAGTGAAGAACTCTTTGCATTTTGCATTGAGGGGGCTGGCGAACAAGTCGCAACAAGGGAGGCCCCATTTGGCGAATATCTTCGCAGCTACTCTGTCGTTGAGGGACCACTCGTGGGGCAACAGGAGGGTCCTGCTGAGCCTGTCTGCTATCACATTGGATTACCCCAGAATATGTATTGCTACTAGGAAACGGTGGGTAGCAATTGCCCAATGCCACACTCTCAAGGCCTCTCTGCAGAGGGGATAGGACCTGGTCCCGCCCTGCTTGTTTATGTGCCAGACTACCGACATGTTGTCGGATAGAATTGCAATGGTACCCTGGGGGAGAACATGATGAAGTGCTTGCAGCGCAAGAAGCACAGCCCTCATTTCCAGGATATTGATGTGTAAGTGCGCTTCGCAAACCTGCCATGTGCCTTGGACCGACCTGTCCAGATAATGACCCCCCCCACCCTATCTGGGAGGCGTCCGTGGTCACCGTGGCAACAGGGGGCTGAAGGGCAAAGGGACGCCCCTGGTCTAGGTTGGACCGAAGCAGCCACCAACGGAGGTCCCGACGGCAACAGTCCGTAATCAGAATCAAATGGTTCAGGGGAAGTTCCTGAAAGGACCATTGGACCGATAGTAGCCATTGCAGCATCCGCATGTGCAGCCTGGCCAAGGGGACTAGAAGAATAGTTGCGGCCATCGTGCCCGATAACTGTAGAATCTGTCTGGCCAGAACTCGTGATCTGGGTAACAAGGCTAGAACCTGAGATTGTAAGACTTGAATTCTTTCTGCCGGCAAAAATGCCCGCATACTTCGTGTCTAACTCTGCGCCTATAAAGGTGATACGCTGAGATGGCTGCAGCACAGATTTTTTCCAATTGAATGTGATTCCTAGCGAATGACCCAAACTGACTGTGGCCATAACTGCACGAACCAGTAGATGCTTGGAGGTGGCAGTGAGGAGCCAGTCATCTAGATAGGGAAACACTTGGAAACCTAGACTTCTCAGGTGAGCTGTCACCACTGCCAGACACTTGGTGAACACCCTGGGGGCTGTGGTGAGACCAAAGGGCAGTGCTCGGAACTGGAAATGACTGTCTCCCAGGTGGAAGCGTAAATGCCTCCTGGACTCTTGACGTATCAGAATGTGATAGTAAGCGTCCTTGAGGTCTATGGAGCACATCCAGACGTCTTTCTCCAATAACGGGAGAATGGACTGAAGGGTGACCATTCGGAATTTGGACTTTTTCACAAAGCGATTCAATGAGCTTAGGTCCAAAATGGGCCTCAAGTCCCCTGTCTTTTTTGGCACCAAGAATAATCTTGAGTAAGTTCCTAATCCAATCTGGTCGGCGGGGACAGGCTGGATGACTCCTTTGGTTAGCAGCTTTGAAACCTCTATGGCTGCTTGATCCCGTTGACTGGGTGGCACGTCCGGGATTTTCCTGACAGGAAGAGGGGGTTTGAAGAAGGGAATGAGATAGCCTCCGGTAATAATGCGGAGTACCCACCGATCCTTGGTTATAGATTCCCAAGCCTGTGGGTGTTCTGCAAAACGACCCCCGACTGGCTCCGGAGATGCAGTCGGGCAACGTCCTAGGGACGGTGAGGGTAGGAGGAACCTCGAAAAGAATCGTGGTCTCCAGTGTTGCGGGGGCCTCTGCCACCTCTGGGGCGGCGTCCTCCTGAATCCCCCCCGCCTCTAGAGGGGGGAATCACCCGGTGGAGTAGGGAAAAACCTTTGGGATTTTTTGAACCACATTTTCCCTCCTCTCTGGGCCTTGGGATAAGGTCTAGAGGGAGCGGAAAAACGGGCCCCAACGGCAGTCAAGGTCTTGCCCTCCTGCTCGCACCGGGTTAGTGTGTCCTTCACCTTGGGCCCAAACAGAGAAGACCCATCAAAGGGGGCATCGGAGAAGGAAGACTTAAAGGCCTCCGCAAGTGGGCACAAGCGTAACCAAGCCTGTCTCCTAAGAGCCACTCCTGTTCCCGCTGCTCTACTCGCCCCTTCGGCCGCATAAGATATGAGCCTCATGGACGAGTTGACTATAGACGATAGGGTAGTCATCTGGGCACCTACTGTCTGGGCTAGCGCCTCAGGGAGATTACCCACAAGGGACTCTCCTAACTCCTTGAGGAGGTCCCTTTGGAGCCTGGTAAAATGACAGAGATAATTCAACGACTGCAGGGTAAAGGCCGCTGAAGAAAGGGTACGCTTTCCGTACCTATCCATGCTCCTAGAATCCTTATTAGGAGGATGAATAGACGTCGAAGCCTCTGCCACGTCCTGCTGAGTGGCAGATGCCACCACCAGCGCATCTACTGCAACTCCCTTAGTGAGAAATTTTTTCTAGGGAGGGGCTGAAAGAAATTTGTTAGGCCTGGCGGGCACTGGTTCCACAGTATCAGGGTGTTCCCACACCCTTCGAGAAATTAGGTCCAGTAATTCATAGAAGGGTGGAGACACCCAGGAGGCGGAGGGCTGGGCCCCAAAGGCCTTGAGGAAGACAGACTCCTCAGTGGAAGGGGTTTTGGACTGCCAATCGCCTCTCTGTTTCATGATCTCGAGGATGTCTGAGAAGGAGACATCATCCGAGGACAATTTGGGGGACCCCTCCGCATCATCGAGGTCAGTGTCCGATGTGATGGACTCATCCTGGGAGTTAACATGCTTTCTCTTGCACAATTTCTTCCTTGGAGGTTCATCCGAAGCAGATTCGGAAGGATCTCCCGGAAGAAGGGAACCCCCCAAGGAGGTATCCTCAAGCCCTGGGGCCCCACTGTCATGGGAAAGAATGTCACCAGAGACACCAGTGCCGAGGTCTAGGGACGGTGAGGTAGAGACCTGCTGAGCCGTCAAGGTCATGGACAGCGCACTCCTCATGGCCTCAAAAGCCAGACCTCCAGACTCTACGGAGGGCACTTGCTGAGAGGCCACGACAGTAGCGGGAATACCTGCGGCCGATGCTCTAAGGGAAAGACTAGGCATAGAGGTGACCAGTCCCATAGTGTTCCCCTCGGCCACCACAGACCAAGAACCGGTACCGAACCCTGACACCGCTGACAGGGTAGGAATGTTAGTCGGTGTCGAACAGCTCCGAAGGGGTCTCGGCTCCGACTGAAGGGCTCTGCTGCGCTCCACCATCACCGACTCCAACGGCTCCGAAGAGGTTGGAGGAGGAACCAAATGAGCGGAAGAGAGGATCGGCTCCGGAGTGGAATGGGCTGGAGCCGAAATCATTCTAGTAAAAACCGGGGACTGGAAAAGCCTCTGGATAAGCCTGTCCAAATCCGAATCCGACAACCTGGAGGATTTAGAGGAAATAGACGGGGGCCGAGACGACTTCTCTCTCGGCTCTGATAAACTAGGGGAACAGCAAGGGGTCCAAAACTATCCGTGCTGAGACAGGCACCGTATGCAAAGATATCGGCGCCAACAGAGCCTTCGGAGCCAAGGGGGATGAGCCTGAGCTGCACACCTCCAATGGCTCCGAGACCAATGGAGCCGAAGTAGGTGATTCACCTCTCGGTGCCATAAGCTGTGGCTCCGTCACCAATGGAGCCGAGGGAAGAGGCACCGAGGCATACCCTTCAACCCTCGGCTCCGAGGCCAATGGAGCCGAAGAAGAAGAAGTCGGCCTATGCTTCTTGGTTGTCGGCTCCGACAGACTGGTCGGAGCAGACGACCTGTGCTTCACGAGCGTCTGGTCCGACGGACTGGTCGGAGCCGACGATCTTTTCTTTTTAGAAGCTGGAAAAGGAGTTAACACTTCCTCAAACGAAGGCTTGATAAGTCCTTTTAGGATTAACTTATTTTTCCTTTCCTGAAGGACCCTGGAAGAAAAAGCATGACAAACACTGCATGTTTCTTGTAAGTGCTTAGGCATGGCTGTCTGTGATAGACATTTTATAACTGCACCTAGTTCATTTTTTAAAACCTGACTTCTGTTCCTTAGACATCTAGATAATCACACTAGTTAAATAATGAAAGTAAGACACAAATTTAAAAGTAGTAAGACACAAATTTAAAAGTAGAGCAACAACCCTTAACTCAAAAGGACCACAGAGTACAGTACACAAACAGAAGTGGAACAAATACGGGCCAAAGCCCTCTGACTTAAAAGGGCTTAGCTCAATACAACAGAAGATATAGAAAATTTAAATTCTCTTATACAAAAAACACAAGCACACACAACCAAGGGCAAAGGCCCTCTAACTTAAACAGGCCTTGCCCAGTAAACAGCAGGAAAAGCGCGAAAATCAGATTCACTCAAACAGACTCACACACGCTGATATAGCTGTTAAAACAGCTGTTTGTCAATTTTCTGACAGAAACCCCATGTCAAAACACCAAAAAAAGGTTAATAAAAGCACTTGGCTCCAGCCAAGTAGAGACCACGTCCTGCTTGAAAAGCGGCAAACGAGATCTGGGGAAGCAGGCGTGGTGCATTCTGGGATAAGGGGGAGCCCAGCCAATTAGAGTCTTCGTTCTAGAGTATAAAAAAGTGGCCGAGTCGGAGCCAATGAATCGGCTCCGAACCCATCTGTTATGAAGGTAGGCAAGATAGGATCCCATTACATCCTCATTTTTATCATCATCTGAGACGTTCTGACAACACACAGACATGCAAAGCTCCTCAAAACAGTGCCAGTGGCCATAGCCCTTGAGTAAGTATCAGAGTCATACACACACTGTATAAACTTGAACAATACAAATAAATTAATTTATTTAAAGCAGATTTTTCCTCACAAGAAAAAAATTGCAGACAAAACATTCCTCACACTTTCACAATTGAGCACAATAAACCTTAACATAAGAGCCTGTCAATTCAAAATTCTGAAAATCAAAGCAGAATCATACACTGTTTTTTCCCAGGTCTATGTTCAGTCATCGAATTAAAATTTCAGCGAACCGCTAATAATCTACCATTAAACATTGAACACACTTGTCTTCGAAAATAAAATCATCGAATGGTCATAGCTGGCCAACAACCCAGGAAGTACAGCAATGCATAACGTAAGCTAAACAAACCCTTTTGTAAATTTGCCCTACTGTCCACTATTGTGTGATCTCAGAGCTGGTGTGTATATATATATATATATCTGTGGGGGGGGGGTGGGGGGTAGAGCACCACACCTTGGTTGAAAAGGTGCACAACATCATCAGGCATTCGTGATTTTATTTTCAAAGATAAGCATGTTTGGCAATTTAAATGTTCGATGTTTACAGTCGGATTATTAGCCATTCACTGAAATATAAATTCAGTGACTGAACATGGGCATGTTTTTCCCATCCATACTTATCAATAATTTTTCTATCCTTATCAAAAATAGTAGGATTGGAAATTAACTAAGCATTTAGCAGCAGAAGGATTAACAAACTACAGCTGCTGGATCAGGTTTTGGAAGAACGTAAAAAAAAAAAAAAAAAAAAAGAAAATTAAGATTGTGGAACCTCATTCATCTTATCTGCCACTTCAGGGACAGCTGCCTTGCTGTCAAGAAAACTGCAGGCAGTAACACACACACACACACACACACTCACCCTCCGTAGTTGACAAAACAGGTTCATTCTGTAACAGCACACAGTACTTTCTTAGGGACTGAAAATCTTCAGTATTCTCCCACTGAAAACACTTGCACACTGTAGAAAGTCTCCGCTTCTGACTTGCTGTGGGGTAGTTCTCTTTCGCTGAGCTCTCCTCAGAGACTGAAATAGACATGTGAAAAGAAAACCCTATATCTGTTCTTTTCAATTTCCTGTCCACATTCAGAAACTTGAGTCCCATCAGGAAAGGAGGTGTCCCTCTTTCTTTTACCAGAAACTACTTTAGCCTGAATTAAACCTTGAGCCAGACGCATTAAAGTACTCCTATGCAAGAAAATTGGAGGAGGAGGAGATAGATACAGGATTAGTTTTTTTTTTTTGTTTCTTTTTGATAGGAAATATGGGACCAACAATATGCAATAACAGCAGGCTAGCAAAGACTGTTTAACTTTTTCTTTTTGTGTTTTAAGGAGGACTGGTGATGTTGTAGTATACTGGCTCACTGGCAGTTTCGCGCAGGAGTAGGTGTGGCCAGGGTGATTGACAAGCCTAATGTCCATGAAGCGGAATGGAAATGAGGCATGATTGGCATGCCATGCATATTAGCCCATGACATCATGCATATAATGAATGCAGATGAGCAATTATGGCATAAAAGATGGGGGAAAACAATAATAAATACAGGAATGACTGCAGCCATTTACTCCAAGAAATAGTCTGACTTTTGCAAAAGTTTATATTCCAAGAAATGGTCTGTCTTTTGCAAAAGTGTAATTCTTTACTGTCCTATTCACTTACACTAGCTGTAACTAAAACTGTAGCTTGAAAGAAGGTCAGACTTTAAGGAAAAGAAAGAAATGGCATGTTTGAAAGTGCGGTACAATAAAGGGGCAAAATAGAGGAAGACTGAGATATGAGGCAGCGTGTATGACTGGGTTGGCAAGAAAAATGTAGGCAGGACTTTTTGCTGCTTCAGAATCAACCAGTTCAAATCCCTGTCATTCCTAAGAAAGGTAGTTGCGAGGCCAAGTTACATTACAGCTTCTGGAAGAACAAGCTTGCAAAGGAATGAGGAGGATTAATAGCCCCCCCCCCAAGTGTGTTAAACATACCCTGCAAAAACTAGGGTTAATATAAAAAGTACTAGTACAGAAGGGATCCACAGAAGCTAACCTGTCTGTATGTAGAATAATATGTGGTAGCCCGACTGATAACGGACTTGTAGCTTGTCTCTTAGGTGTGGAAACACCCATAAAAGACTAATGAAGATACAGGGAGAACATGCACACAACACACACAGTACCTCAAAAGGGCACTAAACCAAGGAACAGCACAGCAACAATTGCCACTGTACTACTGTGATATCCCACATTACTGCTTTATGTGCAGTTACAAGTGACACCTTATACAGATTTAATTTGTCCATTATAATAGGACTGCTACTTTGTTTTCTCTTTCTCTCCAGAAGCCTTTTCTTTTAAGGTGTCGGAGTCCAACAATTACATTAATCAGTTGCATGTATTAAAACATTAGCTACATGTTTAGCTGTTTAGACTATTTAATTCATGTGGCTATGGTAGAAGGGCTCGTGTATATCTTTACCCCAACAGACATTTCTATACTGTGATGAAGTGTACTGGATGAAGAATGAATTTTCATGCGGGTGAGAACCACATCATTAAGAATATTCATTATTACAGTTTGACGTCAATCAGCTGTGGCAGGGTTAGGGTGGCATTTGCTACTGCGCATATGGTGAGCCAGTACACTACAACATCGCCGGAGGACTGACTGCAGAACTGACAGATTGCACCATGGTTAAGCTGAAAATGATGCCCCTTTCCCAGGGAAAACAAGCAGCAAATGCCAGTAAAAACAGAAATCTTTAAAAATCACTTTTTCCACTGAAAAGCACAGCAAGATATTTACAAACGTTGCCAGTCCCAGTCCCACAGAGTAAAATAAACAGTTTCTTCAACTACTTTAAGCAACTTTTAAATGGATAGGAATAGACTGTTCCCATTTAAAGGATCAGTACATTCCATTAAAACAAACTCCTAGCTTTAAAATAGCTTTCCTGAAGAGAACAATATCAATAATAAACCAAATTTTTAAAGAGAAGTTTTTTTTTCCCCCACAAAGGGAACTTACCTAACCAGCAAAGGAACAGCACAACCTAACCAGCGATCCTCAAAAGCCTAAGAGGAGCATATTCTTCAGTGGCAGTCCAGATCTGAAGGGATTGGCACCCAAAACTGTAAATCAGTTCAGATCAAGCTGTCTAGTTTGGGCACATAAAAAGTGCCCTGAAACTTTGGAAGCTGTCTGGCTTTTATATTATATCCTTGGCAGAATATAAACCTTATAGGTAAGTCTACTACAGCAGCAATCAATATGATGAACAATGGGAATTCTGGGATACATATCTGTCTGTCTAACATGTCTTATTTATGCTGCAAAAAGAATGCAGGCCCTCACATCTCATATTTCTAATTGGATTTCTTTTGAAGATATGCAAAAGATTCATCAAAACAGTGTCCAAGGATGCCTTGTGTACCAGGCATAGATCGCCTATCAGTAGTCTGGGAGAGGCAGAGTACAAGACAGATAGGGCTTTGAGGCAATCCACATACTGGACTAAATAAGCCCTCTTAGTTGCCTGTTTAGTTTGATGAGAGAATTATCTTTATGCGCTTCCTGATTTTAGCCATGATTTTTTTTTCTTCTGTTGTACCACCCATTTAATTTGGGATGCCACCAGGATGGTTTGTTTTTTGGAGCAAGTTTTAGACTTCTGCTGATAGGTACAGCAGCCTCTGTGCAGCCATTGACATGGGGGCACAGAGTTTCTGTGAACATTTCTGCATAGGCTGCTGTATTCTCTGGGTTTGGAGGGGTTCTGAATTTTGATAAACTATCAAGTAATAAAAGGCAGTTTGCCTTGGAATAACTTCTATTACTAAGTTTACGGAGTTGATTCTGATTTCAAAAGGAGACTGCTTTATGGCCAGACCTTACCATGGAGAATGTGATGGGGGGAATGCATGGTTCTCCCAAGTATGAGGTTTAGTATGTTGGAACCTCTTAACGGGCATATGCATGAACTTATCAAGGGAGTTTGTGTTTACACAATCTAGGAATCTCTGTGCCTGTAGATCTGAGACTGTGTAGGATTGCCAGTCTATAAAAGGGTTAATTAATGTGTTAGATTGGATGGAGAGTGTCTCCAGTACGTCCAAATATGGGCTATGTGTTTCATGGGACATGGAGGGTGACCTATAGCTTGCTAGGATAGGATACGGAATTTCATCGTTGGTGACATGCATGTGGAGAAACTCCAGGGCACCATCCTGTTTAAATCAACCTAAAATGTGCTACTAAGACATCATCAGTCTTTAGTATGTTGGCTTCATGAAGCAAAAGGATAGTGGTAGGTTGGGTGTGTCATGCTATCTGCAAATCTTGGACAGCCTAAAAAGACAACCGATCTCCTTGTACAAACTAGTTTGTGTAATATCATTATGACCCTATGGGCTCAATAAGTGACAAGCAAGGGAAAAAGACCCTGCAGAGAAAAGTACACCAATCTAAAGAGTAAGACAAGTCTCAGATATACCATCAAAGCAATGTAAAAGCATTTCACTGGAAGTGATTTTCTAGACCTCAGAAATAAGGGGAACCCAAATTACAAATGGAGGTAAACCTGTCTGCAATATAGCAGTAAAACAGCAATACTGCAAAGCCCTGGAATTTATTACCACACAGCAGGAAAAATAAGACTGCATAGAAGTGGGACGCTCTGCAAAAGAGGCCAGCAGGTGATATGCAGCAAACAACTTATTTAAGAAATTAGGGTAATTATTTCCAAAACAAGTAATTTAGGTTACTTAGAGGCAACAGCTAGAATCACACCTACAAGCACATGACTTCACAACATAACACACCAGATAAGTGCTCTGTTTTAGAGCACAGAATATGTGGCCTCATGTAGTTGATTTTGGGTTCCTATCAGTTAGTCGAAACTTCAGCAGTTCGAACACCATATGTTCAAACTGTGAAGTTCAAAAACTGATCATTGCGAAGCTGCGGAACACCGAATTATTTCCCAGAGAAAGAATTTGGTGGGCCGTTACTGCGGCTTCGCTATTCCCTATTCCCTCCACTGTGGTGCGAAGGTTACAGATGGGGTTAAGGTAAGTGTGCGAACAGACTGGGTTAAGGGGAGTGTGTGATAGTTAGAGATGTTAGGGTTAGGGAGTGGGTAAGGTGAGTGTGTGATAGTTAGGGACCTTAGGGTTAGGGGAGCAGGTAAGGTGAATGTGCAATAGTTAGGGACCTTAGGGTTAAGCAGCAGGTAAGGTAAGTGTGCGATAGTTACGGACCTTAGGGTTAGGGTTGGGTTAAGGTAAGTGGATAGAGAGTAGTATATGTACAGTTTAGTGTAGGGTTAGAAGTAGGGTTTTGTGAAGTGTATATGTGTGGATTATTTATTTTGGTGTGCTTGTGCTGTGTGTGTGTTTTCTTGGAACAGGGATTTTTTTTCCCTGGGAAACAAAATCACCGTTCTAAGCTTTCGATGGTATTGCACTTCGAGGTTAGAAGTTCAAAGATATGTGTTCAAACTTCTGCCATTTCGTTGAAGTGATAGAGACCCGCTGATTTTATGGTTGTCCATTGTGTGCTGAAGTCTACACCAGGGAAGAGGACCTGTATAAGGAACAATCCAAGGAGATTTCCTTTTAATCTAGGATGATGATCATGAACAGTTGCTAAAAAGACTAAATCAGGATAACCCCTTAACATGAAGGGAATTCCATAATCTTTGCAGTCTTAGGATAAAGTTAATATCTTGAAAGGTTTAACCTACCAAGATCTTGGCAGAGATGCCATACATCTGAAAGATTTTTTTTCCAGATACAGATAGTAACAACAGAGACACCGACTGCCATGGTCAAAGGAACACTTAAAAAGCTAATACACAAGTTTATTTATTTCTCAGCTTTTTGAGCAGCTGCTGTCTAATCATTCCTGTAATTGTTTAACTATCATTTTCCTATTTTATTTTGTGTGATTAACTTGTAAAACATGGACAAAAATTATATTTTGATACTAAAATGACAACAGACTACAAAAGCAAACAATATTTGAGGGCAATGCATTAACATTTTCACTGAAAACCATGAGTTATTTAAGCAGTAATCCACAATTTTGCGTGGGTATATCAGGTGTGATCATGAGGAAGAAGCCCAAGTAATTAAACAAAGCCAACCATTGGTAAATCTGGATATATCCATAAACAGTAGTAGATTATTGTTATCATACAATTACATTATTTATAAAAGAGATTGCTTTCTTCAATATTCTTATGAGTTTTCTTTCCTATACCAGTGTACTGTATGGGACTTAAATTCCCATGCTTGCACAGTACATCAGTGCAAAAGAAGCGACAGAGAAAACAGAAACTCTATTGCTGTGCGTTTTTTTACTATGAAAAAAATAGAGACTTTCGAGGGATGGCACAAACGTAAGGAAAATCAGGTAGGTTTCCTTTTGTTTAGTTTTGCAGAATCTACCCGATTTCTCTTTTATCTTGCTCTGTTCTAACAGACAGTCTCAGAACTTCAGTGGATGGACTTTTTTCTGCTCGATTTAAAACTAGTTGGGATGTCCCAGATTTCTGAACAGTATGGATCATTTATTCTATAACTTTCAATAACTACAAAGCAGTTCATTTAAGTCATGACATTCTCTGACTGCATAACTTATCGAAGGCTAAGGCAGGAATCACTACCTGTCTATTAAACGTTCTCAGTTAATGCTACAGTCATGCTCAGAATTTTGTCAAATATATGGTTGAATTTGCTGCTTCACTTTGGTTGTGGTTGTATGACCATAAAATAACAAGGGGTGGGGACGAAACTCTTGACTGTAACCAAAAATGGCTACACAGACTAGAGTCGCTGCTCAGTTGCTAAAGATTTGATATTGTAACTGCTTGCTAGTATTTCATTCCAAGATACAAGTTTTGCAGACAGCATTCTGCAAACTGTCCAGGCTGTGTGAGTAGCTGAATGACTGCAGAAGGATATTATCTTTAAATTTGCCATTAGTTGTGTTTCATTGCTTCGGACATTTGATGTGGGACTGACTATGTGGCTACAGATGATTAACCATTTTTTCAATGTGTGAGTATGCGTTTGTATGTACATATACACACAATAAACATACACATATACAAAAAGAGTTCCTCTCACTATAATAAAGCTTAATAAAGACAATCATACATCTATCTTATTACATCTATACAAAAAGAGATTCGCTTTGAATTTTGTCACATTTAAAAATTTCATTTTTTTTTGTTTATTAATATGTCTCTCTAAAAGTAACATCTTGCCGCTTTCATATCCAGAACGTGTGGAGCATACA
Organism: Protopterus annectens; assembly: GCF_019279795.1. Lineage (NCBI taxonomy): Eukaryota > Metazoa > Chordata > Ceratodontiformes > Protopteridae > Protopterus > Protopterus annectens. The sequence continues at coordinate 1,205,825,644 of NC_056733.1, read as the reverse complement.
GTACTATACACATAACCCAAACAATGACAGTCAATATATGTAAATATGCAAATGAATCATCACACGAGCATACTAGTATTTAACACATCCTAAGCTATACTGTTTGGAACAAAGTCAAGCGATTGGAGTGAAAATACCTGCAGGAATATCCAAGGACATACAACAAAAACAATCAACAATCAAAAATGAAAATAGAGAATGTGGCCTGACATCACCTCTTTAGAACAAACAAGAGAAGGTGGAGTTTCCATTATACATCGACTCTTATAAATCAATGCATAAATGTGGCCTCCATGGTTCTGATAGACAGAGGTAGGCAGTAAAACCCAAACTAACACACACACACACACATAAACATACACACCCTCTAGAAACTTCCTAACATACTCCCTCCTAATAAACGTCCGTAATACGCAAGGACAAAACTGGGTTGAATTGCACAGCTAAGGCTTATAAGACCCTGGTTGTTATTAGCCTAGTATATACTTACAAATCTAATGCTTAGTTGTGCTTACTCTGAAATTACTGGGGTTAACATTGTGGGGAGAGGTTGTACTTTTGCAGTTGCTCTTTTTTATACACCTATCCTTATCTAGTTGTGGTTTAAAAGTTCTAGTGCAACTCTGGAGAACTGCGTTTTCCAATGGTATAATAGGATTGTGGTGGGTTTAAATGCACCCTCTGTGACCTGTGACAATTACTATCGCAATAATGCTACTTCTCGTTTGATTAGATCCAGTCTTCAGCCTGGATACTTCCAGTTGGTCAAGGAAAGGCAATGTCCTTGATGTGGTTTGGATCAAGAATGATTAAGTAGCCAGTTGTTGAGGACTGAATACGGACTTACAGGTTTAGATCATGTAGTGTGGGTAAATGAGAGGGAGGACAGAGGAATGGTGAGGATGCAAGGAGTAGAGGTGGCGAAGGTGGATAAGTTTAAGTACTTGGGATCAACAGTTCAGAGTAATGGTGAGTGTGGAAGAGAGGTGAAGAAGAGAGTACAGGCAGGATGGAGTGAGTGGAGAAGAGTGTCAGGAGTGATTTGAGACAGACAAGTACCAGTAAGAGTGAAAGGGAAAGTCTACAAGACGGTAGTGAGACCAGCTATGTTATAAGGGTTGGAGACAGTGGCACTGACAAAAAGGCAGGAGTCAAAGCTGGATGTGGCAGAGTTAAAGATGTTAAGATTTGCACTGTGTGTGTGACTACAATGGACAGGATTAGGAATCGGTATATTAGAGGGTCAGTTCAGGTTGGACGGTTGGGAGACAAAGCAAGAGAGGCGAGATTACGCTGGTTTGGACATGTGCTGAGGAGGGATGCTGGATATATTGGGAAAAGGATGCTAAGGATGGAGCTGCCAGGTAAGAGAAAAAGAGGAAGGCCTAAGATAAGGTTTATGGATGTGGTGAGAAAGGACATGCAGGTGGTTGGTGTGACAGAGCAAGATGCAGAGGACAAGAAGAAAAGGAAACAGAGGATTTGCTGTGGCGACCCCTAACGGGGACACCTGAAAGAGAAGAAGGTGGTTTAGATCATGTAGTTTACTGGGAAGCTGAAAAAGGAATAAGTGACTTTGGTTTAAAGCATAATTCTCCAACATTGAAATACTATTAAGCAGACTATTCATCTATTAATAATGAAATAGACAATCAGAATTCACAGGTAGTTATGGAAGATAACAATGTTGAAGCTTACTGGGGCATTTTTTATGAAATTATTTTTCTCTTATTGATAGTTTTTTTTACAAGGATTAGTAACACCGATTGTCTAAAGAAGCATACAGAATGGTGGACTAGTAAACTTGATAGGCTAGGAAGAAAAGTGAAAGCTCCTATGGCAGGGGTTTAAGAAAAATTCCTATTATAAACAGAAGAATATATCAGAAAATTATGAATAGATTTAGGTATTTGTTAAGAGCTGCTAAAAGAAAATATAAAAATAAGGGAGCAATCTATACCACTTAACAGCTCCATTTTCTCCAATATTAATTTCAACAACCAAATTTATACTTGCCCAATTATAAACCAGGATCTGGTGGTTTCTGCACCAAGTACAATTAAACCCTACTCAGCAACTGTCGCTGATGAGCTATGTGGTTATTTTTTTGTCTAAAATGTCTAAAGCACTATTACCTTGTCTATGCTGGTTATATCAGTTATGTTTACGGGGGGGGGGGGGTTCCAAAGATATGGAAAACAGCTGTCATATTTCCTCTTTTCAAAGAAAGAAAAACTTGTAGGTTAGAAAGCGATCATCCTGTTTTAGTTTAGTTTAATGTGTACTCTCAGCAAATGTTTTGAAATAATTGTATGCTCCTTGATAAAAACAAAAGCCATGTTCAACCCTGGATGTTTTTCAGCATAGGTTTATCCAAGGGAGATCTTGTGTGACTTATCTGTTAAGTTGTTACCATAACATCTGGGAAAAAAATAAGGGTTTATATTTTGATGCTATCTACTTGGATCTGGCCAAGGCACTTGACCCTGTTTCCCATGTAGAAATTAAGATGACCTTTTTTTAGACTTTGAATCAACCAAAGTTTAGTTCAATTATACATTTTCATCTGCCTTGAGCAGCTGGCCAAGGCACTTGACCCTGTTTCCCATGTAGAAATTAAGATGACCTTTTTTTAGACTTTGAATCAACCAAAGTTTAGTTCAATTTAGTTTCAATTCGGTTTAGCTCAGTTCAACAACATATTCACATACATTTTCATCTGCCTTGCGTCTATGCTCACAAAACTTTTTCCTATACATTTCAGGTGTTAGCTTAAAACATTCTAATAAAATGCCTTTTTGCAGCAGTACAATCAAAACAGTCAGTGTCATGCATTTTTGCTAAAGAAGTTACAGTTTTATCATGGAGTAAGGGGGTCAGGAATCGTACCCAGAGCTTTTGGTCAACTTCACACTTTTTACATACCCACTCATTCATATGAATGAAGCTATCAAACCTATCCCCCTCTTTAAACTGTGGAAGAAATTTACTGACATTTTGTGCTTCTGGTGTCCGGTTACTCCCTTCCCCATTACCCCCATGACTCTGGTGAAGAGTCAGCATTTCCCTCTCATGCCTCCTCTGCCGTTCATTTTCCTCAGCTTGTAGACTCCTCATTTTCTCGGCTGCTTCTAGTTCCATATGCCTGGCCTCCAACTAAAGTCTCTTTAGCTCCACCTGGATTTTTAAGTCCACTGCAGAAAGGTTGAGCTGCCCATTCTCTGAGGATATTGCATCTCCACTGTCAGTCTGATTGTCCTCCAGGCTGCTGTTTTCTGATGCAGCTATAACCAAGGCTGCAATCAGGTCTACTTTAGTCAGGTTTCCATGCATCAGTCCCCTAAGCCTAGCACATCTCCACCAGCTGGCTCCTTGTCAGCTTTCCATACTCTTCCTCTGACATGCTGCCTGCTCACCCTGACTAACACTAAGCTAACAACAGAAATAAAGCAATTGTGATCTGAACTCTGAGTATACACTGTGTGGCTGTTTTAGAGTACAAAACACTTTTAGAGATCACAGTACAGAAGCTACAGGAATTCACTCTACCCACACCACTACAAGCCAATTAGTGTGTGAAGTAGATCCCACCTCTGCCACCACTTTTGTCGACTGTGCCCTGGCCCAGCAATCAAGGAGCCTCAATCCTCACCACTAACATCAGGGAGGTTGTCTCATAGAAGAGAAAAGGATAACTAATACACACAGTAAAGTACAATTTCCCTTAAGTGCAGAGAGAGATCACAGTCAGTTTGGGGCTGGTTGCTCCTTTGCTTTCCAGGTCCCCAATAAGACTCCCCACTGGCACAGCTATAGGGTCCAGATCTCAGCCTAGCTGGCAAGCTAACTTCCAGTACCCTCTCTGTCCAAACAGTGCTTCGTGCCCCTGATCAGGTAGCTGACACACCACACACACACACTTTGAGAAGAGGTTATATAACCACACAGACCATCCTGGGACAAAGGCTGGCACAGGTTCTCCAGCTGTGCACCTTTACCCAGGCTATACGGTAGTAATTACTGCCACCACCAATACGGTAGTAATTACTGCCACCACCAGCTAATAACTATCAGCTACTCAAAGGTCCTTAAAAGGGTGTCCAATTATTACTGTGCAATATTATTATCCAATGGTAGTATGACTAATAGTCAAGGCTTACTTTAGAGTGGCATATTACAATAACCTCTATAAATATGCAATGTACTCTAGAGCTTATCTCTACACAAAGCAGCCACAGGTAGAAGGTTTTAAAAATATTTAATAAATAATTAAAACACAAGACAAAATTACACCACAGAGATATCTTAAGAGTTCAGAGAGCACACGGAAACTTAAAATAATGCAGTAGGACAGGTCTGATTTAAAAGAAAAATACCTAATTAATCTTTACTAGCTTTAAATATTCCTACAAGAAATCACAGTGCTAAAACTTACATGTGAGCACAAGGCAGAGTGCTGATAAGTTAGATGTCCAAAGTCAACATGCTTTCCAGTCTCTTCTGAGAAATAGTATTTAAACATTACTAACAAACATGTTTGCTTGGTCCCTCCCCACATTACATCATCTTTGATACTTAGGTTTTCCCAGGCAAACAAACTGCATTACTTAACAATCTAACACCTGCACAGAAACTTACAACAATAGAAGACATTTCACATGTATATTCTAACAGAAACTAGAGCAATAAAGCACCTTCCACATCTAAATTCTGGTCATAAACTTTAGCCTTAAAACAATGGGCATGAAACCTTCATCCAGCCGCAGTGGAGCCGAATTCTAACATGAAAGGGTCACAACATGCTTCACTGGGCCAGTAGAGTGCAATGTTGTCACATATTTCGCAGTTCCACATTTCACATTATTCTTTACACTCAAGAAACATGCCTGTATTTTACATTTATTTATACAGTTGATAGAATTATATATCAAATTCTATTTGACTAGGCTGGCAGCCTTCGCTCATCTCTCCCCAATCATCACACAATATATAAAGTGTTATTTGGTTGGCTGAGAGAGCACTTTAGGTGAAAACTGAAGATAGTATTTCTTACAAATTGGATGCTGCAGCAATGGTCCCTCATGTTTCTGTTCTTGAAACCATGTTGTTTAATCTACTTATGTCTAACTTCCCATCTCAAAATAAGAATTTAATCAGCAAGCTTGCAGATGATGCTAAAATTGGGGGAATTATTAACTCTTAATGATCAGGCCAATAAACAAGGCTACCAGGATACCATTCACTTACAGTCTTTAAAGAAGAACATGGCCTTTAATGCCAGTAAAATGAAGGTGTTGCACTTTTATATGTAGTGATGGCAAAATCCGGGATTTAGGTGTGGTGGTGGACTGCAGATTGAAATATGACAATTTAATAACATTGCTGCTCTGTTAGTACAGACAATCTACATACTGTCTCTAGTCATGATGAAAGAGTTTTAATGTCCCTTTACGGGGCTGTAGTTAGACCACATGCAGAATATTGCGGTGCTGTAGTTGGACCACATACAGAATATTGTGGGGCTGTCTCTGTTTACAACTGTGGCAAAACATCCAGACTTGAAAGAATTCAGAAGTATTTTTTGAGACTGTGTGATTATATTGAGAATTATAGTGATAGTAATACATGAATGGCTGTCTCTGTATTCTTTACTTTATATACTGGTTAGAGGGGACCTGATTCTTGTATATAATGTACTATCAGCCACTTTGAGTCTTGAATTCATTTAGCAGTGTCAGGGCACTAGCAATAATTTTTTCGTAAACATGTCAGCACAGTCAGGGAACTAGCAATAATTTTTTCATAAACATGTCAGTGTGGCACTCTTCTTTGGGGAATCTCTTTTCATCACAAGGCTGGGAAATTGTGGAATGATCTCCCTCCAGACAGAACTTAGGAAGTATCTAGTCTTACAACGAATCATCTGACTTAACTTCTATAAACATATAATACTTCCATTTCCTTATTTCAATACACATTATATTGTGTCTTGCACCCACCTTAATTCCAGATGTGTAATCATTAATAGCAAATTATCTGCATAAAGGTTAATCTTATTCACTATTCCTCGTACAGGGACTCTTTTTATTCAGATGTAGTATATCACCTCCCAAAACATACACCTTCAACACTGCCACTTCTCAGAGAAAAAATATATTTGCTGTTGTAGTGTTCTACAGAAAACAGGAAGTTTTCCAAAGAGCAGCTATTTCAAGCAGACAGGTTTCCTTCAATTGGCCAACACTCTGATGATCCAAGCAACTACCCTTTTATTTCTAGTGGATCGGATCTCTGACAACTTCTGCTTCACCCTCTAAGCCAAAAGTAGAGGAAACAAACAGTATCTCTGCCTGTTCCACTGGTAATCAGCACTATTTTAATGACACAGTAGTAACTGAACTTCTGGTACTTGCTGTGAAATACAAACATTGCATTTACTCTGAAAAATTAGTTCAGGTAAATCTAGTTATCATATCACCTTCAACAAGAAGCACCAATGTATACAGTCAACTACCATGTTAAGTAAGGTCACTGAGAGCTGTTGCTCTGCGACTCCCTCCATGAGCAACCATATCTGTCAGAGGTCATTTGCTAACTGTCAGAACTTACAAACATTACCACTTGCATCAGTGGGGTTATATGGGATGTTATGAACTTTGCATATAATTCAGCCATTAAATTTAACATCAATTTTTTTATCAGAATTAGGGAAAAAGATCTATAGGCAGGAAACAGTGATGGCAAAGCATGCTTCTATATTTTTCAAACTTTTTTTCTGGAATATGTCATTTATTTACTAATTTGAAAACTCGAGGATAAACTCGTGCACCATGGAACCATTAAAGTTTTAAGCTCATCCAGTCCCCTTGTAATTCTTAAGCTGGACAAGAATTAGATATAACCATTATATTCTTGTTACTTAGCCACTGAAGGTTTAATTCTACTTGTATTTCTACTTTGTATTTTTCCAAACACAGTCTCTGTTGCACCACTGTAAAACTTCTTGAAATGTTTCTTGAACTATTTTCTTATCCCAGTTAGCGTACTCTCTCCAGTCTTATACCTACTCCTAAATTCCTTCCAAATTCCTTATTATTAAGGTGCCCAGTAAAGTATCACAAATCTTAATTATGGGCACTTGTATTTAAATGTGCCATCCACCTTGCAAATGAGATGGGTGGTAGTAAGTGACTCAGCCTCAGGACTATCACCAGCACGATTTAGAAACAGGTATGAATGCCAGACAGTGCAAAGGCCATGTTCTGAAAAAAGACATGGTATACTGAAATACAGCTTTACACTGCGCCAAGACCTGGAATAGAAGGATGCATTCTGTAAAGAAACGGCAAATGATAAGGTAAGGCACAAAGTGTTACATGGCATGCACGTGACACAGATGCACAGAATAGCAACTTATTTGTAAGTTCATAGTTTACTAGACTAACAATCACAAGGGTCTTTTTAAGCCTAGCTATGCATCCCAAATCTCTGACAAGTTCTGATACGCTTGGTGTGTGAGACATTTAAAAGAATGGGCCTGGGAGATGAACCATTTGCAGGCTGCCTGTGTCTATTAGAGACACAGGTGCTAATCCAGGGATGAATTTCTTATTCCTCATCCAATTGTCCAAGTTACACATTAATTGGATTGGGGAGGGATCTCTGATTCACATGGATGGGGAGCTGTTCCAGAGAAGGGGTAGTCTGCTGGATACATACCTGTCTCTCCAGCAGGCCCTGTTTATATCATAAGCAAGGTTTAAGTCTTTAGAATGGGTAATTCTGGTGCATCTGCTTTGAATATATGCAGGAGCTCCATCAAAGTGGGGTCTGTCAATGGCTTGTATGCCAGGCATAGACCTCCACTCAATAACCTGTAGGAGACAAAATACAGGGATACAGCCTTGAGGCAGTCTGCATAGGACAGGTTACTTACACCATGTATTCTTTTCGGGAGGAACCTCTATGGATGTTTAAATTGTTGGATATTAATACGTACAAAACAGGGCACTGTACTCAGTGATAGGTCTTGAACCTAGATGCCATGCATTTGTTTATAAGCTGTACAACATAGAAAGATTTCCTCAATACTGTAGACATATTTATTTTATTTATTTTATATTTGATTACCGGGTTGGTCTGACTGGGCAATCAGGTGCCTGTTTTCAGTAGAGACCCAGGGAGAAGAGCTCCACATACATGACAATCATACAAAATACAAAAGCTCAACATATATGATAAAAATACAAAAGTCAGAGAGGAGTACAAATTACTAGTATATCATACTATAGTACGATGAGAAGTTACAGAAGTGTACAATATTTAGAGTGTACAGTAGTAAAAACAGAAAATACAAACATACTTGAGTAAGAAAGTACAGTAATATATACAGTTATATACATACATTTAAAATACAATTTAAGATAGTTTTTTTTCCCTATGTGTTTGACCTTTGAGTAGTGCCAGAGTACGATTTATCTGAATGGTGGTAGTAGGGCTAGCTATGGTCAGTACAGGTACATTGCCAGATGAGACTGAGGTGGGCTTTTAATTGGGTTTTAAAGATGGGATTGCTATTTTGCAATCTGATATCTGGTGGAAGAGAATTCCAGATTTTAGCAACTGTGTAGGAATAGAGGGATTCACCAGCACTGTGGCTACACTTAGCTACTTCAAGAAGGGCTTTGTTTGTGGCTCTTAGTTGGCGAGCAGAATTGTGAAAGTTGGGTAACCCCGAGAGATCAGGAATCTTGTTTGGGTGGTACAGCAAGTAATGAGCCATGGTCAGTTGGTTATAGTTCAGGAATCTTGTTTGGGTGGTACAGCAAGTAATGAGCCATGGTCAGTTGGTTATAGTTCAGTAAGTTGGCGAGTTCTAGCCAACCTAATTGTTTTAATGAGTGACAGTGGTAGTCTTGAAACCAGAGCAACAAGGGCTTGCTTAGGTTGAGTTCGACTAAGATAGTAAGTAGTTTGCTGTGGGATACTGTATCAAATGCTCTGGACAGATCAAGGAAGGTGGCAGACACCAGGTTTCCTTGGTTCCTATATTGATTGACAGTGTTGGTGAAACATATGAGTGCTGTGGTGGTGCTATGGAATGGGCGAAAGCCATGCTGACTGTTGGTAAGAACACTATTTGCAAGTAAATGTATAGTCAGCTGGGAATGAATACATATTTCAAGTATTTTTGATAGGGGGATAAGACTGCTATGGGGCGGTAGTTGGTAAGTTCGGTTGAGGGACCACCTTTATGTAAGGGTATTTTGTAGGAGGTTTTCCAAAGGGCTGGAATTGTATGTTCATTGATAGACTGGGTGACAAGTATCGAGATGGGATAAGCTATAGCACTAGCAGCAACTTTGAGGTACTCTGCAGGGAGATCGTCGATTGCCAAAGTGGTGGGTTTTAGTTTAGTGAGGTGCTTGTGTATTTTGTTGGTAGGAACTGGTTTGACAGTGAATGGAGGGTATGAGTTTGGGTTGCTGATTGGTTGTGAGAGAGTGCAAGGCTGGCTGTTGCTAGTTAGGTTAAGGATGGAAGAAGTGAAGTAGTTATTAAATTGGGTAGCTATCTCTATATTATCTCCTCTGACACTAGGGGGAGGGGTAGTGGGTTTGCCTGGCTTTAATACTCGGTTGACAGCTGCCCAGAATTTCTGGGGGTTAGTGGTATGTTTTACTTGTAGCTCTGTGTAGTGATTTTTCTTATCTTGCCTTATCTTTTTTTTGCTTTATTATGTAGTTTGAGGAAAATGTGCCTGTTGTGATCGCTCTTATTGTGATACCATGTATCCCAATCTTTATCCCCAAGTTTGAGAAGGGTTCTTGTGTTGGCCATATGATGGTCAAAGGTGAGATTACTGTCTATGTGTTTCTCAAAGTCCTGGACTACTGGGTTAACTCTTAGGGGTGTGTTGTCAATATGACAGTTACCAGTAGTGGATGATTCCATGAAGGACACTATTATACATTTCTTGGTATTTAGTTTTAGTCCATGGCTCTGGCACCAGTTGTTTGTCTGCGTCAGCCCTTCCTAGAGAACATGTGTGTTAATGGGCAATTTAGTGGCAGCCCCTAATTTGTAATCATCTGCAAATTTAGTTAGCCAGAGGCCACTGATGTTGGCCTTGACTTCAAAGAAGTAAATGCCAAAGAGAACAGTCCCAGGATCGATCCTTGAGGGACTCTGCTTGTGACTGGCTCTTTGTAGAAGTAGACTCCCAAATTCTAACTTCTTGGGTCCTGTCAGTGAGTCAGCTGGATATCCACCAGGTTACATAAGGGTTTGTGCCAAACCTCTTAAGTCTGTCAACAATGCCCAAGTGGGGGATTGCATCAAAATGCCTTGACCAGGTCAAAGTAGGCAGTGTGAACCATTTTACCCTCATCCATTTCTTTGATGACCTTGTCAAAGAAGTCCATCAGATTAAGTAGGCATGACCTGCCCTTGATGAAACCAAATTGGGTCGGGTCCAGTATCTAGAGGTTTCCTATATCATTATTGATCATTTCCATGTCAATTCATTCAATGGCTTTGCATATAAGACTAGTAAGACTTATGGGTCTGTAGTTTCCAAGGACTGTGGATGGCCAACTTTTGTGCAGAGGGTTGACTGTTGCTGTTCTCTTATTCATAAGGCACAAAGCCTACTTGGAGGCTAAATTTATACAGCAATTCCAGAGGACCAGATAGATCATGTTTCATGCTATTTAGAAGGCACCCTGGGATACTTCCTGGGCACATTGATGCAGTGTTCTTGGCCTTAGAGAGGGTATTAAGGGTGTTTTCCATAGTTATAGCAGGAGGAATTATATTTTATGGTATTTCCTGAGGGAAGGTTGAGGAGGAGAGAGGGGTAAAGTTGGAGCTGAATTTGTCAGTCAGTTAGGTTTGCTATATCTTCTGGCTCATTATAGGTGGCTCCATTTAAAATGAGCTCTGCACACAACTGTGTATTGCCTTTGAGGTTGTGGACGCTATATAAAGAATGCCTTGTGGTTGTCCTTGGCCTGGGAGGCCAAATTTACCCTAGATTTGGCTTGAGATGGAATGGAATGGAACATAGCGCACATAGGCAATGGTGTCTAGATCTGTAGATGGGTACATCAACGAACTATTGATAATATAAATGCTGCTTAGGTCAGAATGTAGTAACCCTATTTGAGTGTGAGTACACAACCAGCAGAAATCACTCCAACAACTGTTTATGTCTGGTGTACTCAATGAGACAGAGGCATCAGTCATGTACAGAGAGAACAGCAACATGAGTCTTGAGGCACAAGTGAAGCACTGGCTTGTATACATATTTCTACATATCAGACAACATTTGCATTCCATTATACTAAGGGCATGTGATACAATGTTATGTTCCACATTAGGACAGTGTCTACAACCCCCATGCAATTGCTGCTGGGGAGTGAATGATATGCAAAGTAAGAATGAGATGCATACTGCAAGACAGCAACATTAACTAAATAGGTAGTCTCTCAGAGTTACTTTCTTACTTTAGGAATGAGGGCTTCCATGATCAGCATTTTTACTCCTCTAATAAGCTGTCCCACTGCTGTAGTATCTGAATGACTGGCACAGGATGAGGAGTATAGTCATTCCAGCGAGATGTAATATTACACCAAACAACAACTGTGCTCAGGCAATTATTCATCCATTCTTACAGCCATTACCCATTTTCCCATTTTTGCACATGGGATTTGGCTATCACTTCAACAGTAACAATCATCTAGAGCCAAGGTTCACACTGCTGGGTGGCCTGCCCATCTGTGCAGCTTCTTTCACTCCCAAGCCAATCATTTTAAGTTGTTCTCAATTTACTTAGGCATGGTTTCTGACCTCTTTCTTCACAAAACCATACTCATGGAGTAATATATCTATGCGTTCCATACAATGTCTTTTACTTCACCTTCCTGTTACAAATACAAACATTTTGTAATTTCATTCATCTTGGCAAAACCTTACTTGCAACAATTAAAGTTGTTTTTTTCTATACTACAGTTCTTAATTCTCACATTGTTCTCTCTTTTCCCCCTGTGCCAAATGCCCATGCTATATCCTCCCATTTTTACCGGACTTATTAGTCTACCCATAAGCTGCCTAACCGCCATAATCTTCCTGAGCTTACATTTCTCCTCCTCCGCAATCAATTATCAGCTGCTACGAGCTCCTTTCCTCATTCACTGAGTGTACCGAACCCCATCTTAGTCTCCCCCAAGGGTCAGTCTAACCACTGTCCAGGAACACACTGAGGATGCTGATACACCATCATACTGCTGACTAATAAGTGTTCCCTAACATTCACTCCCTCATGGAAGATTTGCCACCTCTATGATTACAGTCTTCAGGAGGTGTGTGCATCCTTCCACAAACGTGCAGCCTCTAGACTGAGAAGATCAACACTCATGCAGTATGGCACTGGTCTGGTTCATACAGTACAGCAAGCCTGGGCTGTCCCCCCACCCCCACTCAAGATGGGTGAGCAGACTCTGCTTTCTTCTTTCTACCCATGTGTCCCCTCCAACACATGTACGTTTGTGCTAATCAAAGACAGGTCATCTAGGGTGCACTAAGGGCTTTAACCCTGGGCCATAGGACTGTTCCTCCTAGTCTTCCTTGAGGTGCTTTTATACGTCTGCACTGGAAGTCCAATAAAACTACCATTCCCTGCTGGTTTACATTCATCTGGGGTTTTTTTTTCCATAAGTCCATTTGGCATTCTGTCTCTAAATCAAATTACCTCTCAACTGAGGAACTAGAGCTTTAGCCGTACATCCAAAAGCGTATTTGCACACATCTGTAATAAAATACACAAACCATGCATCAACCTTATAACTGCACAATCTAAATTCTGCCCTTATATGTGAGAAATACACAAATACACAACCCCTTGATTATAGCTTTACATATATGGATCTACTTCACTTACCTGAACAGCCACATCACCGACTTTCACTTCTCTGACACGAAAGGACTGACAAACCAGAAGAACTGAGACAGCACTACCGCACGGGCAAGGGGCAAAGTTCAACAGGATGTACAAGCAGTTACTTACCTCAAGTGGAATGTCGGTGTCTCTCTGAGAAGTCTCCCTCTCTCTCAGTATTGCTTTCTTTTTTCTTGGCTGTATCTTTACAAGTTACATACAAAATTTGCATCTAATCTAGGATTATCTTTCCTGCCCGAATTTGATCCATTATTCCCGACACCACTGATGCCATATCCTTTTCCAGTACAAAACACATCCCAAAGATCCAGATAATAACCCTAACGCAGAAGGCTCCTGCCTAAATTAATGCAAACCTACATCAACTTGAATAAAACGAAATAAAGGATACTTCACACGCTCATCTTAAATTATGCTAAAAATTTAGTCTATTTCTAAGCCACAGGAAAACCTGGTAAAATAAATATGGAATCTTAGTACATTAACGAATCAGTGTCTGTTCCCTTTTATATCTCACACCCAAGGGATGCTTCATAAGATCCAGCAGCAGCGAGGCAGATGCTACGCAGTCAGAAGATTACTGTTATGAGACTACAGGGAAAATTAGCAGGAAATGTGTCTGTGACATCAGAAGTACGTTCACTGTGACTGCTGTTCCTATATCTGCCCTTAATTCAATGCATGTTTCAAATCAAAACCTAGAGACTAGACTTGATTTTTTTGGCGGGGACTCACTAAAGACAACAATACATAACACTTTAAGTTAAATGGATATCTTTTTTATAATGATGAATGGATGATGCCACAATATGTTGTATTTACTGCTACATCTCTATTGATATTCTTGCACAGCTTATCTTCACAGGTTGTTAACGAAGTATACTATTCGAAGTTGATGATCTTGACATGTTTACCTTAGTGTATGCAACGGTGATGGTGACTCTTGTATTGTATGTACTTGTTAATGTGGAGCTTTTCTCCCAGGGCCTCCACTGAAAATGGGCTCATCTCAGCCCAGTGGACCATCCATGACAGGTATTACCTGTAGCCACCTGAAGAGGTCCCATGGGCCAAAGATAGTTCAGAGAGTTGAGTGCCTTGATCAGGGTAAGAATCTACTTAACATTTATGTGTGTGTGTCTGTATCTGCCCTTGGTGTCCCCTACTCCCTGCACTTTTATTCCACCAGAAAATGCTCTGCAAGCAAAATCTGAAGTCTATGGGGACTGACTTCTTTGGAGAAGGGGACACCTGTATTTAAGGATATCTGTTGTCTCCACTAAAAGATTTCTCTTCTGACAAACTCCACAACTGGGATCTGAAAAGATAAAGGGTGATAATGCTGGGAACAATATTCCCAGGCAGTAATCAAAGTTTGAGTGGAAAACCTTAGAAATAGATCTAGATAAAGATCTATTTTTCCTGTGGAAGAAAATCTCTCTAAACTGAGGCTAGCACTGGAGCTAGACACTTTTGGTGCATAGTGGATAGTCCAAAGGTTAAGGCAGAAGAACTGTTAATGTGATACAGACACAAAAACCTTAAGAAGCAACTGAAGTCTAGATTACTAGGGATGTGATAAGCATTTTTTAAGTCTAGTGTTACCAGGAAACTTGAAAGAAGAGGTAACACATTGTAATGTAGCAACATTTTGTATTTGGGTACTATTACAAACAGGTTTAGAAAAGAAAGATCTAGAACTAGTCTCCAAGAATTCTTCTTCAGCACTAGACTATCGTTGAATAAAACCCCTTCCCCTCATGGGAGGGAGCATGTGATGAACAGAAGGAAAAAATAAACAAACAGTCTTACTTGCAAGATAAGGAATGACCCCCCCCCCAGAAAGGAGGCATTTCCTCCCACTGCCATCTGTAACCTTGATAAATGATTTTCAGAACCCATTTGTCTGAAATAGTCTGTTGTCAAAGAAAGAAACAGAGATTCAGAATTTCTGGAAGAGAAAATGGGCCCAGGTGGGAGGAGGTCACAAGGCCTCCTGTACAGTCATTTAGACTTGCTGGACTGTCCTGTTTTTTTTTTTTTTTTTTTTTTTTTGGGTGGGGGTTGAAGCTCTTTTTCAGAATCCCCTTGCCAATTCTTCTTATAGATTCATAGGTATGTACTAGGCTAATGGCCCTGGAGCCTTTACAAGCCTAGCCCACAGAAGTGCTCTGGCATCATGCCACCCAATGTTGGTGATCCTAAGGGTGAACTTTATATTTCCCATCCACTCATCAAGATTTCTCTTGAAGAGGGCCAGTGAGGTGCTCTGCTTGACATGTATGGGAAGTCTATTCCAGAGCATTGGCAGTCTCTGGGTTTTGAACCTGTCCCTCCAGAATGTTCTGTTGAGTGTGGTAATTAGGATGAGGTCTCTGGAGTATGTGGTGTGGAGGGATTGGGATTTCTTTAGATGTAGCATTTCTAACAGAGCTGGGTCAGACATGGCTTTGTAAGTCGAGCAGAGATCACTTCTAGTAGACGATATGAGACAGAGAATAGCTGGAGTTTTTTTTTAGTCTGTCCATGTAGGACATGTGTTTACGGCCTAGGATCCTCTTCATGAGGTACTTTTGTGGCCTTTCCAGCTGTTGCATGTGTCTAGTGAGTACATGCAAATGGGGCATTATACTCTATGACTGGCCTAATAAGAGAAGAGGAGAGAGATGATGACCTCTTTCTTCCTGGATGCAAAACCCTTGGTAATGAGATGTGCCACATAGGACTTTCTGACCACAATGGCAATGTGGTGGTCGAAGGAGAGGAGAGGTTGCTGCCAACCTGTGACCCAGATCTCTTATAACGCTTTCAGTGTTCAGTGGGCTCCCATCGATGTGGTAATTAGTGGGAACGGAGTTTTTCCCAAAGGGGGATGACTATACATTTTTTCGCATTAAGCCTAAGGCCATGCTTTCGACACCAGTCACTGGTCTCAGTGAGGCCTTTCTGTAGGATGTCTACATCGCTTGGGGAGTTAATAATGGCTCCCAGCTTGCAGTGGTCTGCGAACCTCCATGTTGGCCTGGACTTCCGAAAAGTAGATGTCAAACAGGAGAGGACCCAGGACCGATTCCTGTGGGACTCCACTCGTGACTGGTCGTCAGTCTGACTTGGAGTTCACTACTTTCACACTGTGGGTTCTATTGGTAAGCCAATTTGGAACCCACCTAGTAATATAGTGGTTGATGCCTAGTTTGGGGGAATTTATCAATAATTCCTGAGTTGGGAATGGTATCAAAGGCCTTAGCCAAATTGAGGTAGGCTGTATGAACTGCCTTGCCCTCATCCGCAGCTCTCGTGACTGACTCAGAAGTCAACCAGGTTGAGCAGGCATGATCTACCTTTCACAAAACCAAACTGCGTGGGATCTAGAGTTTGGAGATTCCCTATAGCCTTGTTAATTAGGTCCATGATGATGTGCTCCATAGCCTTACATATCAGAGTTGTCAGGCTAATGGGGTGATAATTCCCAGGGTCTGCAGTTGTTCCCCCTTTATGGAGAGGGATGACTGCAGCAGTACTCCATTTGGCAAGGACAAAGCCTGAGGTGAGGCTGTGACTGAACAGGGCACACAGATGTGGTGCCAGTTCATTTTGTAGTTCATGTAGAACACATCCAGGGATATTGTTTAACCTGTGCTGCAGTATTGCTGGGTGCCTGGCATTCTTCTGGTATTGTGATTGGTCCTTTGGGTGGGAGACAGGGATAAAGTTGGCAGTGAATCTGTCGGCCAGTATGCTGGCAATATCTGTTGGCTCAGTATAGGAGGTACCATTGTGCAGTAATTCAGATCAACCTGGGCATTGCCATGGAGATTCTTGATAAAACTATAGAAGACTTTGTGGTTGTTTATAGTGCCTGCCGCAATTCTGCCTTCATAGCTGGTTTTAGAGGTTTTGATGAGGAATCTCAACTTTTTGTTGAGGCTAATAAGGGAGTTTTTCCAGTCGTGGGATTAACCTTTTTCTGCAAAAGTTTCTTCCTTCTACTGTAGAGTTTATTAATGGTAGGGGAACACCAGATTGGCTTCCTTTTTGTGGAGGAGAGCATCATAGTTCTGATGGGTATGGCTAGTTCCATGTATTTATGTACATGTTCGTATAGTGCATTGGTGTATGATTCGGCAGTCATGCATCTATTTTCCATTGACATGGGTGCTGTGAAATTAGCCACCTCTGTTTTTAGGAGCCCAAAGTCAGCTTTGGAGAAGTTTTTCATGGTGGATAACTTTGCGAGGGGGTGTGGGTGAGATGTGGATTTCCATCGTGATTGGTTTGTGGTCAGATCTAACCAGGGAGGAATTGACTATTGGTGTAGAGCAACGGTTGCCCATGTTAGTACTAACCAGGTCAAGGATGTTGCTTCCTCTAGTGGGGGTAAGAATGAGCTGGTCCAAGGCATCAGAACTGATGAATTTCAGGAAGCGTTGAGCCAGTGTATTGGTGCATGAATAGTTTTCCCAGATGATGGAGGGGTAGTTGAAGTCACCTAGTATGAGAGTGTTGGGTTGGACTTGGGTTGGACCCCAATACTTTCTAGGGTGCTTAGGAATGGGGAGTGAGAGTCTTGGGACATGGTTGGGGACCTACAGCACGCTACAACCTGAATCACAGTCTTACTCATTGTCAGCTGTACCTGAAGTATCTCAGATGCGTTATGCTGGGCTACTAGTCTGGAGGTGTGCATATCGGACACCACCGCCTTTGGAGCTTCGGTCCATGTTCTGGGGCCAAAAGGTGTGGAATGAGTTATAGCCTGGTAGAGCAGAGGTGCTTTCCTGCTGCTTTAAACCAGGTCTCCATTACAGCACAAATGCCAATGTTCTCCATTTTGAAGAGTAGTGCTTCGAGCACAGTACATTTTCAGATTTAGACTTCTAGCACTGTTACAGTGGTAATTTGGTCTTTGGAACATTGCCCAAAAAAGGCACTATATGGGTGGCAAGAGCCTTAGCCAGTATCCAGAAACCCAGGGTGACGGATGCAGGCCATTTCTGGCAAAGCACTGAGGTCTGTCAATCATGTCATCCCAAGCAGACAGACACTGGATCCTCTTAGAATGACACCAGAAACTTAGCCAGTTGAAGTAAAGTCATTTTCTGCTTGCGCTGCGGTATCATTCTGGTAGACTGTAGGATGCTGCTCAATGCTAGGGTCATACCTGCCTGGGTCACATAATCTGAGAGCCCCGCCATGTCTCTTTTCATTTAGTCCAAGGAGATGCGTCTCAGGTCATTCACACCCACATGGACAGTGACCAGAGTGTGCTTGTTATGTGTTGGACTCTGGCACCTGATAGACAGCTGACTGTTACCTTCTCCTTATTCAACCTAGTGAGTGGGACATCAGTGTGCCTCACTATCGAGTCATCTATATTAGTGTATTGGGCAAGCCGTTTTGAAATAGGGACTTAGATTGAGGGGCACACTGTGTAGGTAAGCTAGGTGTCTTATGGTTAGTGCTGTGTTGTGGTGGTTGAGTGCGTTTCCGCCTTGAAGGTCTGTGCTGTTTGGGTAGATTTCTATTGAGAGCTTCTGCGAAGGTGTGTGTGTGTGTGTGTGTGTGTGTGTGTGTGTGTGTGTGTGTGTGTGTGTGTGTGTGTGTGTGTTTTTATGTGAGAGCTGTGATGGTGGGTGTTCTGGAGGACTATGTGTTGCAGGTGTTGACCTTCTCCTCTTGACCAGCTATTCCAGTCTTGGCTTGAGAGGGCATGGCTTCCAATTTGGATATAAAATGGGAGTTAAGAGGACAGAGTTGTCTGTATACATGAGGCAGTTGCTACACTGCCTCAGAATGCCCAAGTTCGCCAGGTTAATAGGAGAAAGCACAGGGAACTGGCCTTTAGACATGCCAGGAGGGAAGGTCATTATTAGTAAGTATTGGAACCGTTTCCTTATATATTCCTTTTACAGGACACGTCACTAAAGGTGTCTGACTCTGTACAGCGCACTGCCAAGCACTTGAGGGGAAACTAATACAGAGACCATGAAGGGTGAAGTATTTAGGCAGATTTTCTGAAGTTAGAAAGAAATTAAGCAGTACTTACAGAAAAATAAAGAATTAGCTTTTCAAGAATGAGAGAGACGGGAGCTGCATGAATGGCTACTGCCTGGCTACTACTAATGCTGGTCTCCGCACAGCTTCACTCTGTTGGGATACAATAATTAAATGTCTGTTAACACAGGACTTCTGTTGAGGCTGTTTATTCTGGGTTTTTTTTTTTTTTTTTGTTGCCAAAATTGGATGAGAAGAAAGAAAATCCCTTGGACAATTTCAAAAAGTTGGGGTGAAAAATCAGAGAGAGATTCCCTTGATTAGCTTGTCCCTTTAATCCCACTTCTTGATTACCTGACATTTTTACATCACCTGTGAGGCTCTGAAAATGCAGCCAAGCAAACCTCCTTAAAATAGTACCAGAGATGGTAGCTCTGGAAGAAGCATCAGAATCATACATACACTGTAAAAAATAAGTAGTGACCTGTGCAACTGAAGAAACTAATTTATTTAGAGCAGATTTTTCTTTACAAGAATAAACTAAACATTCCTCACTTTCACCATTTGCCAGAACAAACCTTAATATAGGAGACCGTCAATTCAAAATTCTGAAATCAGAGTTGCAAAAGAATACACTTTCACATACCAATCAATTTCCCATCCTTATTAGAAAGAGTAGGGCTGGAATTAACTAAGTGATTAGTAGCACTTGAATCAACTAAGGCTATAGCTGCTGGGTCAACACTGGGAATAGGATATATAAAGTTCCAGAGTCTTAAATTTTGTATACACTATCTGCCTTTTTAGGGGTAGACCGCTGATTAATAAGAAAATTGCAGGCAGTATGACACATCCATTCCTCCTGTCCGGTCTGCTTATGAGAATGTAGATTTTGGGAAATCTGATTGCAAAACTCACATTTTCTGAAGAGAAACAGGAGTATTCTCTCACTATAAACACTAGGATATTCTAGTAATAGTCTCATAAAGAGAGAAATCTCCACAGGGACAATCAGAAACCGAGCTCTCCTCAGAGTCTAAAATTTGAGGAGGAATAGATACAAGCCTGGCTTTCAGTTTCTTTTTGACAGGAAAAAATGTTACTAATAGAAGCAGCTGCATCTCTATGGAATGGCATAATACTGGCGCTACAGGAAACCTTCTCTTTTCTCTTTCCAAGGACCAATAACAGTTGCTCTTCCATGCTCACTGAGAGGACCCCAACAGCCACAGAAGACATGGCTAACCACTGGTCCATAGTGGCTGTAGGTGCTACACCACAGGGATCCGCATTGGTCTGAGGTACAACAAATGGCCACAGCAGTCATCCACCAGCAGCTGAGGCAAACTGCTAGCCTGCTCTGGTGGCAAATGCAGTTTCCTTAACCGACTGTGGGACCAGAAGTCTGCTCCATAATCAAGTGAAAAAATTTACCTCTTTCCCAGGGAAGAGAAGAAGCAAATGCCAGAACTACCAGTCCACAAAAATTACTTTTTTGACAGAAAGTACAGAAAAATACTTATGGCATCCCACAATGGGAATATTAGCACAATGTTTCCACATAAAACATGTTTTCAGTTAGTTAACACTACTCTTAAATGGACAGAAAGAAAAGAGTGCTCCATTTAAAAGAATGTTACAGCCATGAGACCATAACAAAATGGAAGTTTTTTCCTCAAAAGGGAACTTATCTGCACAGCTAATAACACCACAACCAACCACTGACCCTCAAAAGCCTCAGAGGAGCGCGTCTTCAACAACAGTAAAGCTGTGAAGGGCTTTGTGCCCAAACTTGTCTTATAGTCAGCTCAGCTCGAGCTGCTTGACTGAGCACATGGAAGAGGCTCTGAAGTTTTTGAAGATGGCCATTCATTACATCCTTAGTAGGATATAACCCATATAGTTAAGGCTACTGAAGCAGTCATCAACATGAAGTTCATCAAGTGAAATCTGTAGCCTGTGTGATAAAAGTGTTTCCATGGCTCAGGAGTATATCAAGCGCTCACCTAGATACACGAACACAATATCAGGCTGCCCCTAAACAAAGACCTACAGATTTCTCGAAACAAGAAATCAATGCAAAAACAAAATGGACACTGCAGACAGCAAATCTAAATGGTTAAAGAAATGCAGACACAAAGAAAAAAATAAAACTTCTTCCTCTGCTTATAGGCAGCTAAAAATTTGTTTACTTGCAGTCCCTCATTTTATCTCCAACTTTTCCTGTAACCATTCATGGAGTCCGATTTACTATTCTCCAAGCTTGGTTTTACCAAAAGAAAGCTTGCCAGTCACTTCCATTAAACATGGTGTTTAATCACAAATAAGTTTAACACGGAAAGCTATAAAGTCATGCTAAATTAAACAAATACTAAATCAACATAAACCTTAGCAGTGTTTAGACATTGAAGACAGCACAGCAATACAATCAGTGGTGAGAACGTATACATTACTAAGGTTGGCAGACTGTCCACTAAAACATTGACCGGACAGGAATCGGACTAAAATGAAACAAAATGGCAACACCCATCAAATTTGTTATTTAATCAGTATAAAATACATTCTACTGTTCTGAACTAAACAGCATTCAAAAGCTTAACAAAAGCAACTACGATGAAAATATTAACACATTTAAACCACTTAAGTCTTACTGATTTATTTTTCTTTAAATGAATCTGTGCTGAATGATGGCTGTTCCAAGTAAACAGAGTTATTTGAAAAAATGTGAAACAGAAAATGAGGAAGCAAATTAAAATGCCAACTTGCAAACAGAGGGCTATGGGGAGGTGTCACTATACTTGTTCCTAGAGCAGTCAAAATCATTTGATACCATTCACTCCTGGAAATCTTGGGGTCAGGTTATCAGGTATGTATAGTAATAATATAAACAGTATATACATTCATATACTGCATTACACGTATATGGATATACATGCCTATACGTGTAGGTTTACAAAGGAGAAAATGAAAGCATCTCAAAAGCAACAACTTTAACCAAAGCTTACCATGCACAGCAACATGGTGTAGAGTGATGAAGCACGGTCTGCTCCCAGACAACCCAACAATGAATAATGGCACATGGCTCTCTCACCACAGTGGGAGTGGAGTGACTAGAACTCCAGTCTATGGCACATCTGGATGCTGGTTGAGGATGGGAGTACAACTTGCAGCATTTTGACTGGGGATGCACTGCCAAGCTGCTTCACGAGTAATCCTTCCTGGGAGAAGCTGTTACCTGGGCATGGTGTGTGCAAGTCAGTCTGGCAAACAGGGGAAACAGCAGGCCACAGTGAATATCAGCTGCCATGGTTACAAGAGAAAAATCTCTGATGGCAATCTGAATGATGACTTGTCTTGGTCAGCTCTTACACCATGAAGCTGGAATGAATACTCCAGCTGGCTGACAGAGGAGCAGAAGGTTGAAGACAGAAGGGAGTAACTCAGATTAAAAACAAACAAACAAAAACAACACACACACAAACACAACATAAAAGATACTGAGCAGACAGTCAAATTTCAAAAAGGATTATTGAAAATAGTGGAAATGCAAATCACTGTGGTTATTACATGAAGCTCCTTATGAAAACAGCCAGCCTGGTTCACTTTAAGTAGGACAACAAGCTATGAAAAGATCTCAACACAATCTGCAAAGATCAAAACAGCAAATACCTATGTGTGTTTCACCCTCCACCTTTACTATAGTCTTAATCTCGTCACTTAGTCAGTGCTGAACTGCAATTCTTTGCATGCTTCAAAGTGAGATTTTCTGGTTAAATAAAACAATGTAATCCACAAACTTACCCAATTTGCTTTCCACATTAACTCCATGTCTCATTTGTGAACAATGTGAACATTTTGACCCCCCTGCTGCCCATGGTTACAAATCTCATTTCATATAGTCCAACCCCACCTGCATTCTGCTTCTCAAACAGCTTTGGTTTTGGCTTTCCCCATTCATCTGCATACTGGCTGACTGAGGAGAGGTGGCGAACTATGTTAAAAACTTCTGCCAATTATAAAAATCCTGCAACTTGCACAATTCCCTCCTTTAATGCTGCTTTCTGGTTTTCCTGCAAAGAAACACTAGTACAAAACTATATTAAACCATATTTAAAGCATGCCGGTCACCTTTTTATTATGGCTACATTTGCTAGTATTTGTAATCATACTGCTAAAAGGCACAGGAAGCCTTTCTAATGTGAAACAGCAATGCAGATAGCCTTAATCTACTGTTGACTCAATCTAAAATGCTGACTTTTTTATTTTGAGTGAATTGTATTTCAGCAACAAGGCAGGATATCAGCTTTTACACAGGTCCAAAAACCAGAATGTTAATCATCACACTGTAGGACAAAGTACAGGGGCTGGTTCTTATATCTTAAGGCACAAATTATGTAACAGTTAGCAACGGTGTAAGTGGGTTTCTGTACTAACCAAGCTTACCTCAAGCCACCCTAAACATTAGCAATTAATGACAGCATAAATTAGAAAACATTTTTACAGTGATTTTCAAGTGATCTAGACCATTTGTATAACCCAAGACACAAAATAAGCAGCATGATTTATAAAGTCAAGCAAAGCTGGCATTAAATGATACAAATTTTACAAGAAACACCACTATATTCTCCATAGTCTATCCACATTAGAGAACATAACTTTAGGGAGTATATTATTTCACTGAAGACAACTCAGTTGAATTGTTGATTTTATAAAAATGAAAATTCAGCCACCAGGAAGGCAGGAAACTCAAGGGAACAGGCTCTTTACCTCCAAAAGTACAGTGGCCTTGGAGTACATTACTCTAATTCTCAAGGTGCAGAAGATGCATTCTCTTGCATGTGGGTTTGGGGGTGTCCCCTACAAAAAAAAAGTTTTCTGCATTTGGTTAAATACACTTTCAAATACCTTTCATTAAAGGAAAGTGCATTCAGGCAAAATGTGTTTCACCACAGATCAGGGGAGGTCATTGTGCCTCTTTACTCATCCCTCATCAGGCCCATAATGGAGTACAATGCCCCTTTCGGGATGTACCTTACCAGACACCAAAAGTACCTCACCAAGAGGATCAAAGGCCTCAAACAGATGCCATATGCTGCCGGTTAAAGAAACTCCAGCTCTACTCAGTGGCATTCCGCCTGCTCAGAGGTGATCTGTGTCTGACGTATAAAGCCATGTCCAACCCGGAATTAATGGACAAGCTGCACCTCAGAAAATCCAAATCCCATTGAGCTACGCGCTCGAGAGACTTGAACCTCAGCACTGAAATAAATAGGACATGCTGGAGGGACAGATTCATAACCCAGAGGCTCCCTTCACTCTAGAATAAAATCCCAGTCCAGGTTAGGTAGAGTCCCTCATTGACTCTCTTCAAGAGGAATCTTGATGAGTGGATGGGAGATCATAAGTTTACCCCGGGTATCACTTCTGTGTCACTGTTAGACAGAGGCACAGTATACTAACCTCGAAAAAGGGCATAGCAAAATTAATTTAAAATGGGTGGTGAAAGCCAAACACACTCTGGCTAAGCCTATAAAATGCCCTAGGGCAGATAGCCTAGTATGTCAAATTTTGATCTTGTGCAGCTATGGTTTCATAACAAGGAGTGAATAAGTCACATCATGCAGAACTGGCTTCGACCCCCAAAGACTTCATTTGCATAGTATCTATAAACACACCAGGCAGAGTAAACACACCAGGCAGAGCTCCATAAGTGTAAACAAGAAACATTCCTATGGACACACCTCTGTAACACTGACAAAAAAGCAAATTTAAACAAACTAACGCTCCTGATATGAAATTCTGGCCAACAATGTCAAGTCAAACACATCATGTGTATTATAGAGTAGTGCCATTCGCAGTACATACCAATCCAAAGCAAGAGATGATGGCATACCCAATTCCAGATCATCCGTGGAACACAGTGGACTCATAAAGGTTCATATACATTTACGGCCGGAAAGTTCAGCCACTTTACTTAGTACTGGAAAGGAAGTTAACAGTGTCTCTCTAACTAGATTTTTCCACATAACCCTTGGAAAAATTTGTAATTCCTCATCCTGTCTGCTTCTAAAGGTTACTAGGGAAGTATTCTGCTTGATATGAAAAGACAGCTTGTTCCAAAAACAGGTGATACTTGTTGTTCCATCTGGCGTTACTGACATGGTAGCGCAGTTTTAGGTCTTGAGAACAAATGTTTATGTTACACTGGTGTTACTTAGGTGAAGGAATTCCAAAAGTGCTGGGTTGTACATAGCAAGAAAGGATAACATGAGATCTCCTCTCAGGAGTATATAGAACACTATGTACAGGGACAGGGCTCACGCACAGAGACATGAGATTTTTTCTGGTGAGCAGAAGCTGAAGCCTTTCAATGTGATTAACGTGCTCAGTGTGGTATATGCTGAAGGGGGCATTATATTTAATAATGGGTCTAATAAAGGATGATTAACTGGGACTATAACTTCTCTGGCCCTTGAAGAAACCTCATAAGACATTTTTCCACAAGGCAGAAGACTTTTCTAACCACCACCGAGAGGATTATACATTTTATTGGAAAATTTCTCTGCAAGACTAGCAATGTTCTCAAAAGTCACAAAAGGAGGTACCACTACAGAACAAGTTCAGTTCAACATTTCTGAAGGCCTTGTGAATGTGGTTTGAACTGGCTACAATCCCAAGTTCAGAGTTAGCCTTGCATTTCCTAATAGCAACTTTGAGGATGGATTTGCTGGTTTTATTTATTGATTGATTGACATTTGTTGACAGGGAAAGTCCACTGGGTCAGAAACCCATTTTCAGTGCAGGCCCAGGGAGAAAAGCTCCACAATGAGTAAAATAACATCATTTTACAGAAGACAGGTAGTTATACAATTTTAGAAAGTAAGACTTTAAAGTATATAAAAAAATATAGACAACAATTACCACCTCAAAGCAAAGGCTTTTTTACAAATACTGTAGCTCCTACTATTTAACATAGAAGTGAAGGTAAAGACTCTTGTAGAAAAAAGAAATTATATTTAATTCAATTTAAGTACACTGTCTTAAAAACTGAGATATACACTAGTGCCCACTCACTATATTTATTATTTTTTTTTCCACCACGGAATGAGTTAGGGAGAAATAGTAGGTGGACTGGTCATTAGTGATTGGTTATAACTTTGGATAGGGGAGTAATAAGGAGAAGATTATGGGGGTCTGGTATTAAGGGAGCAAAGACATGTGGGGCTGTCAAGGTAGTAGCTTTTTAGTGAGGATTTAAAAGCATTAAGGGAATCTAACAAAGTAACAGATGTTGGTAGAGCATTCCATAATTTAGTATAGGCTTAGTTCTGCTCTTTTGTTTGGTTTTGATATGATCAGAAGTTAGTTTTGACATGATTAGAAGTTTATTTGTGGACCGTAGATTTCTAAAGGGGGTACAGGGTTGAAAGGTTGACAGTAGAACAGGGTATTTTCTCTGGGTTATATACTAGCTTGTGAGTGAGAGTTAGTTGGGTGTAACTGAAGTATTGGGAGAATTCATATCAATTAAGCATTATGATAACTTGGCAATGATGGGCACAGTGGTGCAAGCTGGATTTTGCAGTTTTGTAGTGGTAGCACTGCAGTTTTATTAAAGAGGGAGGAGTGAAGGTTTGTGAAAATGGGAGTACTGTAAAAGAGGAAAGAAAGTAGTAAAGACTTGGCCAGCATTATTTCTCTGGGTCCATCCATGCACTTTTGATGCCTGTAGAGAGTTTACCTAGTTTAAAGTGAGTTCTTTTTATACTGCAAAGAATGTGTTGCTCATAGGACAGTTTATCATCTATTGTTATACCAAGTAGTTTTGCAGAATGAACAAGCTGAATTTCCATTTTATCTTGGGGAAAAAATTTAAAGTCTTGTGGGGTTGGTTTGGTGGAGAAAATAAGTAGTTCATTTTTTTGGCATTTAGAAGTAAGTGAGAATCATTAAGCCAAGTTTCTATGGATTAGAATGGTTTTTGGGTTATTTTAGAAGGTCCTGAAAGTTTTTGGAGGAGGATATGACTGTGGAGTCATCCACATATTCGACAACTGTGGTTTGAGGGGACACTAGATGTAAATCGTTTATGAAAATATTAAAGAGTAGGGATCCGAGGATAAACCCTTGGGGTACTCTTGTTTTATATAGCAGATAGGTAGATTGCTAACTACTTACACAACAGTCGGCAACGGACAGCGTATGTAGGGAGCAGCCTATTTCTGACCGTTGAAGTAGTTTGGTATGTGACATTGCATTGACTGCTTTGGATAAGTCCAACAGGACTACTGAACTTATTAGACCTGCATCTAAAGCCTTGTTCACGGTGTCTGTGAAGGAGAGGAGGGTAGTGGTAGTGCCATGGAATGGGTGAAAACCATGTTGTGTTGGGGGCAAGGAGGTTGTTTTCTAGAAGATGGTTGAATAGTTGACTATGTATACAGTTTTCTAATATTTTGGAGAAAAGAGAAAGATCAATCTGTAGTTAGCAAGGTCATTTTTACTACCACCTTTATGGAGTGGAGTTGTAATGGAATTTTTCCAGATTTGTGGGATGGTTCCTTCAGAAATGGGGAGTTATAATGGAATTTTTCCAGATTTGTGGGATGGTTCCTTCAGAGATGGATCGGTTTATTAGAATACTGATGAGGTATGACATTGCGCCAGCAGCAATTTAAGTATTCTGGGGGGAGGCGGTCGGTGGATAGGGAACAGGGTTTCAGTTTTTTTTTTTAAGTTTTAGAATTAGAGAGGTGGGAACAGGTTTTAGGGAGAAACTACAGGTTTCTGGTATTGCTTTAGTAGCAGTTTCATGGGATACAATATGACTGGAAAAAGTTTGTATGGCTGCTTGCCTGATGTTTGTATTATTGGTGGTGTATGGATTTCAGTTTGTAGGGGGCTCAGGACTGAGTTTAAGGATGGTATCAATTACATGGGAGCAGAAAGTGTGGGCTATATGTTGCAGGGTCATGTCAGGGGATGGATATGGATTTGGGCTATATGTTGCAGGGTCATGTCAGGGGATGGATATGGATTTTGACTGGTTTGGGGATTGAGGACAGAGGATACAAACTTCCAAAAATGGATAGTTGTTTTGAGAAATGCTTTTTTTTGTCATGGATAACTAGTTTTTTTTGGCTTGGCTCCTGAGTGGTTTAAAGTTAGATTAATTTTACGGTGTCTTGTTACTGTGCCAGACTTCCCAGGCTCTATCCCTAGTTATATGTAGTAGTTTTGTAGGTTAAGTTAACCGTGGAGCATGTCCAATTTTCATTCCTTTTGTTAGTGTATGGGCAAGAGGGATAAGGGCATCTAGAAAGATTTTGTTACAATATTTCATTTAGTTGTAGAGAATGTAGAGTGCTCCAGTTATGGACTTTTAGAATGGTGTTAAATGTTGATGGGTTGAACTTAGTGAGGTTTCTGGTTGTTTTGTAGATATAGGGTTTTGGTACCTGGGTTGGGTTCTATATTTGAAAGAAGGTAGATGATCACTCAGGGGAATCGGGGAGGAAGCCTGAGTTAGTGAATTTGTGTGGATGTGATACAAGGATCCAGTCGAGGGTTGTTTCAAGCCGTTTATTTTGTACTTTGGTGGTGCATATGATAAGCTGTGTCTACTTGTACAGATTAATACTATGTGTTGGGGAGTTTAATTCTAGGTTTTACCAATGTTATGTTTGTATCCCCTAGTATTATAGTGTTGGAGGATATAGTGTGTGGGGTCCAGGACAGGAAATCTTCAAGGGTGGAGATATTTTGCCCTGTTGGAATATATATGGAAGCAATGCAAATCTGTTTGTCATTTATTTGTAGTACTGCTATGATTGTTTCCAGATTATTAAAGAATGGTAGGGTTTTGGGAAATAATAGTTAATGAGTTGCGACAGACTTCTGCTACCCCACCACCTTTATCTAGAAGCCTGCCTTTTCATAGACTACTTCTATGTCTGATATATGTGGCTTGAGCCACGTCTCAGTGATAGCTATGATGTCAAGGGAGTATTGCTCTAGCCAGGTATGAAATTATGTGAGCTTGTTGTAAATACTACATGCATTTATTGTTGCCAAAAATAGGTTTCTAGTGTACCATGGTGTATTTGGGGTTGTGGTGGGTCTTATGTTAGAAGATAACAGGGAAGGGCCAGGGTTGGGGTGACTATCACCACTTTGAGGTAGCAATGAGTGACATATTATGAGGACTGAGTAGGAACTTTTTAGATAGAATTTTGGAAGGTTGAGAGAATTTTTTTTACTTTGTTGCTTGCAGTGGAGAGAACTTTTAGTTCACTAGTGTGCTCATGGTCACAATTGAAGAGTGATGATGAGATGTTAGAATAACTTTGTTGTGGTGTGTTGCTGTGGGAAGAGTGGGAGTTTTTAGTATGAAGAAATGGTTTATGTGGTTTAAATGGTTTATATATATATTTTTTTTTTTCACTGTTGTGACTTGTATACCCTGATCCTGATATGTTATGAAGACTAAAGAAGTTGTAACCCTGTTTATGCAGACATTAGAAGTTATAACCTTGCTCTTGACACTAAGCTGACAAATATTTAGTACCTTGTGTTTATTGCCTAGTAGGTGTATATACTTGTTTCTCCTTGTATAAAATGATTTGCATGTCATAGCTCCATATTAATATATGCTGCTCATTGTTGTCTTTTTTTCTTATCATTTCTCTACTAGCTGGTATAAGATACTTTTTCTCCACTCTCTTAACTCCTGGAAGTATTCATCCTGGACTCCTAAGAACTGCTATAACCACCTACCAGATCCTGCCTTGGGTTCCCCCCTGGGTTATCTAAACCACCCTGGAAATATCCACAGTAAACATTAGTGTATGTTACAGTGTTTTGTTTTTGAGTTTATCACAAGTATTACTATATGGTATTAGTTATCCTCTACCCTTGTAACTTTAACTTGAAGACTGCCAGTCACTGCCAGCAGCAAACCCCCCACCCAGTTTTAGTTACTACTCTATCCCTTAGACTGCCTTTTCTCTTTCCTATTTCCTTGTTGTTTTTCTTTCCTTTCTGAGCCCTGACTATAGTCTCCAGTCCCTTAGTCTTATCAAACTATCTCTTGGCTGCACCTTCACCACCTCTACCGTCTCTAGGCTTCCCTGGTGCCTATCCCCATACTGTTTTTTTCTTGTTAGCCTCACTTATCTTAGTAATTTATTCTTCTCTCTTCCCCTTTCTCCACTTTCTACCCTTAGCCACCCACCGTTAGCCTGCCTCCTGCCCTTAAATTGCACCTTACTGATTGTTTTCTCTCCCTCTTGCTCTCACCTGGTTTTTGTGTCTGCCCCGCTTCGCTCCCCACCCTACCCCCATATCCCACCCACCCCTAGGGGTCCTTAACTTATAGCTCACTAGACACTCCCCCAATTCCCTTCGCCTATCACCATCCTTCATAGTAATTGTCCTCTCCTCCTACCTATTATCTCTCATTACTCTCTTTGCCCTCCTCTTGCTACTCCAATCTCTACTATTTTACCTCCACACTACCTTCTAGTTTCCTTGTACTCCTATTTTATTTCACTTCTCTCCTTATCGGCACCCCTTACCTAACCTATCCACCCCTTACACCTGCTACTTTCTTCTAACATCTACTTACTATTAATAACAACCACTATACTGTTCCTGCTTTCCCCTTTTTTTCTTTCTCAAATAACCTTACATCACTACTCATCTTATCCTAACACTTACTCAACACCATGCCTCCTACACTTAAACCCCTCCTCTCTTACATCCTTCTCTTTACCTTTATTCTAGCCTCTCTTTCTTTAACCTACTATATCACCTTCTTTGAAAACAACTCTTTAAAGACACAAAATCACCATCTCAAGCAAACACTACCATCCTCTTCTCTCACTACCCTTAACCACAGTAATATAACCTGTTCCACTACTTATCTTCTACCAAAATACCACAGAACAACACATATGTCATTCTACCTTAACAAAAAATATGCTAATAACTTGCTTAAATTCCTTAAATTCTTATTCAATTACAATCATTACCTCCTCTTACATGGTGATATACATCCTAACCCTGGCCCCTACACTAAGACCAATCCAAACACAAATAGACATACTCTATCTATACCTCCACCTTGTATTAAAACATCTAACCCTCTTCTAATAGCTCACCTTAATATTAGAAGCATAAATAATAAAGTACATCATATCCATGCACTATTAAACTTGCATTCATTTGACATTTTATGTCTTACTGAAACATGGTTAAAACCCTCCACTCAGGACCAGGAAATTACCCCCCCCCTGGCTACAACATACTCAGAAATGACCATAAAACTAGGAAAGGTGGTGGTATAGCCATCTTCTACAAAATAATCTCCAACTTTCCCTCCATAATGAACTTTCACTATCAGACCCTAAAGCTGAATCCTTATCTACCAAACTCCAGATCAACAATAACAAAGCTATTTATCTAATTTGTATGTATCTTCCCCCTGGTAATAATACTCAGACCCTAGAAAACTTACTCAGTTCAACATCCAACCAACAACCCCAGGAAACCATAATACTAGGTGACTTTAACATTGACTGGATAACCTGCTCTAACCAAAACCCAACGAACCATATTAATCTCTATGGTTTCTCACAATTAATTACAACTCCGACTAGAATCCATAAACAAAATAGAAAAGAAACCACTCTTGATTGGATACTCACTAATAACCACCCCAGCATCTACACCCCAGGAACCCTTCCTGATTGTATCAGTGATCATATGCTTACATATGTCATAAGACAAAAAGTGAATATTCCACATACTCATAAACTAAAAACATCCCGCTCAAAAAGTGTTTTAACCTTGATAACTTTCTTACAGAATTGCAAGCATGTAACTGGTCACCACTAACTTACCTTGAACTTAATAAAGCAGTAACCTACTTTAATACAAACTTTCTTCAAATCCTTGACCATCATGCCCCTTATCACACTACTAGAATAAGAACCAAACCTGCCCCATGGCTGTCTAAGCAAACAAAAGATAAAATGGTCCTTAGAAATAAAATCTGGACCAAATGGAGAGCCAGTAGATGCCCATCAGATCATCTCCTTTTTAAACAATTAAGGAATGCCACCAAAAGAGATACTGTTAAAGATAAAAAGGATTATTATCTTCATCTTCAACAAGGTAGTCAAAATTCCCCTCAAAAATTCTGGGCAAGCATTAATAAACTTCTTAAACCTGGACATTCACCGACTCCTACTCCTACAGGCTTTCACCCCAACAATGCTACACAGATCCCTGATGCCTTTAACAACTATTTTACAGAAGCCATTAAATCCCTAGCTAACTCATTACCTATACCATCTGTAACCTTACCAAAAATCTCTTCTCCCTCTTCTAGTGACTTCCAAATCCAACCCGTTGCCACATCCCTTATTTATAGGCTTCTTAAGAAACTCAAACCATGCACCCCATCTGCTGACCAACTCCCATCTGAATACCTACAAATAGCTGCTAAAGCTATCCAATATCCGGTATCTATACTGATAAATAGGACTATCACTGAAGGAACAATCCCCACCTTATGGAAAATATCTCATATAATTCCCCTACATAAAGGAGGCTCATCAAATGAACTCTCAAATTTTCGCCCTATTGCCTTACTTTCCCCATTAGCCAAGATAATGGAAAGATGTATTCACAAACAAATGCTTAGCTACCTTCTACAAAACAAACTTCTAGCTAACTGTCAACATGGATTTAGGCCTTTCCACAGTACTACAACTGCCCTCCTTTCCTTCGCTGACTCCATAAATAAAAATAGGAACAATAATTCTTTCTCCTCAGCACTTTTCATAGATCTTTCTAAAGCCTTTGATATGGTTAACCACAATATACTTTTGGACAAACTAAACCTTTTTCTCTCAGCCCACACTCTTTACAGTGGTTTAAGAGCTATCTCCACAACAGGCAACAAGCAGTCCTTTGGGAGAACAACCTATCTTCCCTACTCTCAGTAAATATTGGTGTTCCACAAGGATCTATCCTAGGTCCCCTTCTTTTTCCTTATTTATCAACGACCTATATCTGAATATACCACAAGCCACCTGCATTCAATATGCT
This sequence comes from Protopterus annectens, assembly GCF_019279795.1. Lineage (NCBI taxonomy): Eukaryota > Metazoa > Chordata > Ceratodontiformes > Protopteridae > Protopterus > Protopterus annectens. The sequence continues at coordinate 1,205,792,577 of NC_056733.1, read as the reverse complement.
GATGACTCAACGCTAATCTGCACTGCAAAAATATTTCCTCCCTCCAGTCCCTGACCCAAACAGTCTTCCAAAATGTGGAAAATTGGTTTTGCAACACTGCCTCCTACTTAACCCCAAAAACTAAACTTCTCCTCTTTACTCCTACCCAAAAATCTCCCACTCCTCTCTTCACTATCTCTTCAAATAATGCAACCTGTATTAACCCTGACAAGACCACCACGACTGCTAGGTGTAACTATTGATAACCATCTCAATTATGATGAACACATTAACACCACTGTTAAAAATGTCAACAAAAAAATTGGGACACTCTACAGAATCAAACCTTTTCTTACCCCTGAAACTAGAAAGACCATTGCACAGACACACCTGATCTCCACCCTCTTTTATGCCTCACCCATCTATACCAACTTATCCAAAAGTAACACTACCAAACTCTCCATCTGCTACAATAGTATAGCCAGATTCATTACTGCTACTCCCCTAAGAACTCATCATTGTCTTAATCTCAAACAACTAGATTGGTTAGAGCTAAATAACCAGTTATTCTATCAACAACTACTTATCATTCATAAGACCCTTCACTACCCTGAGGCTACCCCCAGCCTTTCAAAATGATTATACCATATAGAAACCTAGCCACACTCCGTTCTGCAAATCAACTACTAGTATCACTACCTAAATCAAATAATAAAGCTGGTGATTCATTACTTGCAAACTCAATAGGGAAAATCTGGAATCAACTCCCTCAAGGAATAACTAATCTAACCTCTACCTCTCTTTTCAAAAAACACATTAAAGAACATCTTAAAACAAAATGGATATGTCCATGTGCTAATCCTGACTAAAATAATATCCACACTCTCCCAGTTCTTCCACCCTACCCCTCCTGACTTAACTCCTCTATAAACTTTCAGGAGTTTTGAGAGTTATTATCTAGGAATTGGGCTATTTACCAGTTACGTTTGTTCTGTCTGTATCCTGTGTTACTGTTACGTCTTTTATATAGTCTAATATAATTGTATATAGTATAAGTTTATTTCCTATTATTAGTATTTGTTTTGTATTTGAAATATTTTTTCTTTTTTCTACCTTATATTTTGACTAATATTATGCCTAACGTGATAAATTGTTGTGTATTTACCTGTAATGGAGCTTTTCTCCCCGGGCCTCTACTGAAAACGGATATTGTGTCCAGATGGACTAGCCCTGTCAACAAATGTAAAATAAATAAAAATAAATAATAATAAATTTATGTCCTGTTTTATGTTATGAGGGGGGCGAGTTTGGTCAATGTGAGGAGGAGTGTGCTACGAAGAATGAAAATGATATAAGTTTTGCAGGTGTTTGCATGTTGCTATAGAAATGATTATTAGGATTGTAGGGAAAGGTGAAGGGTAAAAGCCATGTGATTGGTTTGTATGGAAACAAGAGAGGGGAGTGTACTTTAGAATGTACTGGTTGACTGACTGGGCGGTGATCTTACGGACTTTGACTGGCTAATTGTCATGGGAGTGGCCAAGACAGTTATAAAGGTAATAAAGGATGGGGTAAGTGGGAATGGGTGTAGGGTAGGGGAGGGGAGCAGAGTGAGCCCGAACACAGCGAGGGCGAACGGAGCGGACTGGCCCCAATTTCTCAGATGTGCAAATCTACAGAAACAGGCCCTGATTTCACAGATGTGCAAGTCTACAGAAACAATCAGGAAAGGCAGTAGGTACTTTGTACTTACTTGTTTTGCATATCTTTCTTATTAAAATAAAGTAAACCACTTTTACCAAGAAGTATGTGAGATTTAGAAAGACCAGAATTTAAGAGAAAGGGTTTAATAACCATAGAAAAATGGGCGGGGCTTTCAAACAGACAACATACAAAGGGAGACTGCTGTTGGGAAGCACAGGATGGAAGGGGGCAGCTAACATCTGTGATAGAATGCTTTAATTTAAAAAGAATAGAATTAAACAAGGGCTAGCAACTGACAATTCCAGAGGATAACACATACTTTCTGTACCTTTTGAAATAAACACCAACCCCGAGGTTGCCCAGTTCAATTAAAAACAGCTGCAGGCCAGTAGTTCGAGCTTGGGGGGGATCCAGGGAAAAATAATTTAAAAGAGGGAGCTGGGAAGAAAAATAAGTAATATTAACACAATATACTGCATTAAAAAAATGCAAGAGATACAAAGGTGCTAACAGAAGAGTGAAAAAAATACCCCAATAATTAGGTAATCTATACATTAAATAGATATCTTTTAGAGACTGCAGGAGCTTTTTTATTTTTTCTTGAGTTTAGTTTTCCACTTGCCAATATACTTGTGTAGGACTGGAATAGATGCTTTAACACTATAGTCACCATCTGTGAGAGATGCAGACATTTAACCAGTCTGGAGGCATCTCTGTCACAGTCCACTAATTGCAGTGACCATCACACTGTCACATCCCCATCCAATCAAATGCAACATAATCACATTAACAATATAAAACCATTGCATACTGATGCTGTTGATGAACTTCTACCCAAGCCTCCTAGATCACTGTCATTTTCATAAATTCATTAAGCACACCACTCCCAACTCTGCTAAGCATAATTCAGTTAATAGTAACATCCTCATTATTACTGAAGACAGGCACACAGATTCCACTCTCAACATGCCGGACAAGAAGGGTGACACAGTCCAGCCAGCTGCTTCCCAGGAGCTATGATGGTGGAAATAACTAGGGCAGTCACCACCCTCTCTTCCATCATATATACCTATAACACTGTTCAAATTCTTAAGAGAGTTCCCCCTCCGAACCTGGGTTTTGTGCCTACCATGCCTCAGAACATCTGATAATAGCGGTACAGAGTAGTTGCATATCACAGAAAACAACAATTCAAAATGGATACTCACATCATTCCAACAAATATATGCAATGCCAGACTGCTTTCTTGCTTCAGCACTAGTACAACACCTCTAAAATGTGTTGCAGATCAGTTTTTTAGAATCTCCGACTTCAAAATTTGATTAAAATCTGACTAATTACAACTGCTCTTATTTAACTCCAGTTTTTCTGTCCTTATCAATTCAGTAGCTGTATCAGTTTGTTTCATGCTATTCATTATCTGACCACAAATTAAATTTACATGCATTTATTTTTAAAATACAGCCGAAGCCTTTAACTACTTGGACAACCACTCTCAAGAGATCTCTTGGGCTGATGAAATACAAAACAGTAATCAAAGAAATACACACCCTCCTTGTGATACATTCAATGTACAGAATTTGATTTGTTCCTCTGTCATTATCTGCAATAAACCCTCATCTGAACTTACTGTTCACATAAAATAAAATTCAGCATTCTTGCAGTCAGTTCCTCAACTCTAAACAAATGCAATGCCCTCATTTAATCAGTCTATTTAAACCCTGCAAATAGGTACAGATGAGAATCCGAAACCCTAGAATGCACTTGTTTCTCAGGAAAAAAATTATCACTTGGCATTCTTGCAGACGCCACTTTCAACTGTAAGCAATGGATAATTATCTCTTTTAAATAACTCTACTAATTTCTTGTCAATCAATACATATGGGATTTTTTTACAACAATGGCCAAACTATTCGCACATTTTGTTGGCCCAGATTTGACACCAGAGGTCTCCATGGCTCCTTTCTATCTGGTCCCTGTTCTACCTGACTTC